>NC_057801.1:819973836-819975659 GCF_018294505.1 Triticum aestivum | reverse complement strand
CCTGTTAATTAAACAGGATTAGTTTTAATTAAATTTTAATTAAAATAATCACCCTGACATGCGGGACCCACTGTCAGGTTTGACCCAGACCTGTTCCGTTGACCTGCTGACGTCACACTGACGTCGGGCTGACGCAGTAATTGATTTTCTGGATTTAATTTAAATCAGGAAATTCCAGAATATTATTTAAACTTCAAAAATTCATAACTTTTAATCTGTAACTCCAAATCAGACAAATTATATATGAAAAATGATCAGAAAAATCCAAGCTATCCATCTGTACTATTTTCATGCATGATCAAACAAGTTAAATTGATGTTTCAAGCAGAACAAGGAAAAGCACTTTAAAAGGCCATGTTTGAGTTTGAAATTTGAATCTTTGATTCAAATTTGTTCAAACCCTTCTGGTCTTAGTTGCATTAGCCCAACACACTCATATTGCTATGTTTCATGCATGCATCATATTGTTGCACATTGTTTGGTGATGGTTGTATATCGATGTTCTTTGCGGCAGGTTCTGCCTCCGAGGAGTACCGTGATTACCCTAACGAAGAACCGTATCAGTGCATCGAACCATCAGGCAAGCAACCAATCATTTGATCATATCGATACAATCCCATGTTCTCGCTCCTGCTCTCTTTTATTGCATTAAGACAACGCGTTTCAAACTGCTGTGTGCTATGGTAGTTGAACCCATTTCCTCTGCATGACCTGTCATTGCCACAGTAACTAGATGAAACCCACTAGCATGTGTAGGAGTTGATTGAGCCATATGTATGTGTTGTTCCTACCTTGCTATGCCTGCTATGCTTAGAGTCGTGTCAGGTCTGGTTCATCTGGGTGATGGCTAGAGTGAAATGATTATGCCGAAAATGAGAGTGGTGTGGTGAACACGATTTGGTAAAGGTATCAATGAGAGGCCATGTAGGAGTACATGGTGGGTTGTTTCATTGAAGCCGACCTTAAGCACTGAGATCTGTATGTGTGATTTAAGACACAGCTACTACCATGCATTGGGCCCTGAAATATGACCCCGCTCGACTTCTTATTCACCCTAGCTCACTGTCCAGGAGTTGCAAGTAGTTTCTGGTTTTTGTAGCCTACTAGAGGCCATGGACAGCGCTGACCATAGGGGTGGGCTGTGATGCGGTAGGTACGTGGCCGGGTGTACCGAATACCCGTTAGGTATCTCGGGAACCCTGTTCACATCGTTCGGGGCCGTATGGGAAACCTCGGCCGGACTCCCTGCGGATGGAACCTGAATAGGCGATAAACCTGGACTAGAGGCTTAAGTGTTTAGGTAGGTCGTGGTCTACACCCACGTCGGCTTTCGCTTGAAGTCTGCCGAGCACATATCGTGTGCAGACGCTAAGTGGTGGAAACATGTATGAAGAAGTACACCCCTGCAGGGTTATCATGATCTATTCGAATAGCCGCGTCTGCGGTAAAGGACTACTTGGTTGCCTATACAGTTCATAGACAAGTAAATGGAAAACTACTAAAAGCCTCAAGATAAGTGTGAGTGCCGAGGATGGCTCTTCCGTAGGAAGACGGAGGTGGATCCTCGGTAGTGTATTGAAGTGGTGAGTAGTGGACTCGTGTGCGCAAAACCATTTCAAGTTGTAGTATCGTAGGATAGCCTAGCCAAGAGTCAAAGCTGGCTTGCTGCAATAACTCCACCAACCCTTCTTGATACTATGCATGTATGTAGGATCTGATGTAAGTCTTGCTGAGTACCTTTGTACTCATGTTGCTATCATTTACATTTTTACAGAAGACGCTGCAACCCCTTCTGATGGGTTCTATGTAGACGTTGACATCAA
>NC_057801.1:819972130-819973706 GCF_018294505.1 Triticum aestivum | reverse complement strand
GAGTAATTTGGTGATTTTAGGAGTTGCCTAAGTATTTTATTTAATTCAACAAAGTTGCAGAAGTATTAAAAAGAACAGAAACAGAAAGAAAAAGGGAAAACTTACCTGGCGCCACCACAGGCCCACCAGCCAGCCCACCTGGCCGGCCCAGCCCGGCCACCGCTCCAGCGAGCTGCTTGGCTTGCCAGGCAGGCAGCCAAGGTGCTCGGCGGCGGCACCGCAGCTCGCCACGCAGCTGCACGCCGCCCTGCCTCCCCCTCTCGCCGCCCTGATGGTCTGGACGAGCTCCACGTCGCGCCCCGACCCTCCTGGACACCTCCATTCGCCCCCAGTTCCTCTCCCTCGCGCTCCCACGCCATGGCCGACGCCACCGTCGCCGCACCGCCGCCGTAGCCGTGCTCCCCGTCGTCTCCACGCCGCGCCACCCTGTCCAGAAGCTCCGCCGTCCTCTACTTCATCGAGCTAGCCGAGCCCCGTGTGCTCGTGCGGCCCGAGACCACCGCACCGACCTCGCCCGAGCTCACCGTCGCCGGAGATCCCCTTCAACGCCGTCGCCGCCTCAGCTCGTCCCCGACCTCGCCGGTGGCCTCTACGGGAGCGCTGTGAGCCTAGCTACTCCTCCGACCCTCTCTCTCTCATTCCTGAGCCGTGTAGCCACCGCACGAGGATCACACGCCCGCACCGCCGCGGATCTCGTCGCCGACGTGCTTCCGGACACACTCCGGCCACAAGATGGTGTCCATCTTACTCACCGAGTCCCGCAGCACCTAGCTAGCCACTCCACGAGCCTCACCGACCCCTCTAGCGCCAAGTTCATCTTCGACCGAACCCTGGTGGCCGCCAAAGTCGTCGCCGGCGCCAACTCCGGCCACCCCGACCCCAACGGACTCCGCCAAGAGCTGCGGTTTGTCCTCAGCTCCACTCCGGTGGTCTCCGCGGCCCATTTGGTGGCCGAAATGGCCAAAACCACTCCCGCCGCCGCGTCGGGCTCGCCGGCGGCTAAACGCCGACGTCGCTGGCTTTGACTTTGACCACGGGTGGGCCCTGGTTGACTCCCCTGAGTCAATGACAGGTGGGGCCCAGCCCTGTTAATTAAACAGGATTAGTTTTAATTAAATTTTAATTAAAATAATCACCCTGACATGCGGGACCCACTGTCAGGTTTGACCCAGACCTGTTCCGTTGACCTGCTGACGTCACACTGACGTCGGGCTGACGCAGTAATTGATTTTCTGGATTTAATTTAAATCAGGAAATTCCAGAATATTATTTAAACTTCAAAAATTCATAACTTTTAATCTGTAACTCCAAATCAGACAAATTATATATGAAAAATGATCAGAAAAATCCAAGCTATCCATCTGTACTATTTTCATGCATGATCAAACAAGTTAAATTGATGTTTCAAGCAGAACAAGGAAAAGCACTTTAAAAGGCCATGTTTGAGTTTGAAATTTGAATCTTTGATTCAAATTTGTTCAAACCCTTCTGGTCTTAGTTGCATTAGCCCAACACACTCATATTGCTATGTTTCATGCATGCATCATATTGTTGCACATTGTTTGGTGATGGTTGT
>NC_057801.1:819932058-819971103 GCF_018294505.1 Triticum aestivum | reverse complement strand
CTGTCCAGGAGTTGCAAGTAGTTTCTGGTTTTTGTAGCCTACTAGAGGCCATGGACAGCGCTGACCATAGGGGTGGGCTGTGATGCGGTAGGTACGTGGCCGGGTGTACCGAATACCCGTTAGGTATCTCGGGAACCCTGTTCACATCGTTCGGGGCCGTATGGGAAACCTCGGCCGGACTCCCTGCGGATGGAACCTGAATAGGCGATAAACCTGGACTAGAGGCTTAAGTGTTTAGGTAGGTCGTGGTCTACACCCACGTCGGCTTTCGCTTGAAGTCTGCCGAGCACATATCGTGTGCAGACGCTAAGTGGTGGAAACATGTATGAAGAAGTACACCCCTGCAGGGTTATCATGATCTATTCGAATAGCCGCGTCTGCGGTAAAGGACTACTTGGTTGCCTATACAGTTCATAGACAAGTAAATGGAAAACTACTAAAAGCCTCAAGATAAGTGTGAGTGCCGAGGATGGCTCTTCCGTAGGAAGACGGAGGTGGATCCTCGGTAGTGTATTGAAGTGGTGAGTAGTGGACTCGTGTGCGCAAAACCATTTCAAGTTGTAGTATCGTAGGATAGCCTAGCCAAGAGTCAAAGCTGGCTTGCTGCAATAACTCCACCAACCCTTCTTGATACTATGCATGTATGTAGGATCTGATGTAAGTCTTGCTGAGTACCTTTGTACTCATGTTGCTATCATTTACATTTTTACAGAAGACGCTGCAACCCCTTCTGATGGGTTCTATGTAGACGTTGACATCAACGAGTAGGCTAAAGACCCAGGTGGTGACCCTGAGCTTGTGAAGGACCACGTAGTATAGCTAGGCTTTCCAAGCCTCTTTTATTTTACTAGTTGTCTGTACTCAGACAATGTACTTCCGCTGCTGGTTTGTATGACTGTATGACTTGTATGTTGGGTCGTGAGACCCGTACCTTTGTGTATGTTATGTATGGCTCCCTGAGCCTTAAATAAAGTACTTGTGTCGTAGAGTCATGTTGTGATGCTTCGTTGTATTTGCACATATCAAGCATATTGTGTGTATGATTGAAATGCTTGGTATGTGTGGGATCTGACTATCTAGTTGTTTATCTTTAGTAGCCTCTCTTACCGGGAAATGTCTCCTAGTGTTACCGCTGAGCCATGGTAGCTTGCTACTGCTCTGGAACACTTAGGCTGGCCGGCATGTGTCCTTCTTCGTTCCTGTGTCTGTCCCTTCGGAGAAATGTCACGCTTTGAGTACCGGAGTCCTGTTAGCCCGCTACAGCCCGGTTTACCGGAGTCCTGCTAGCCCAGTGCTACAGCCCGGACCCATTTGCTGATGACCGACACGTTCGAAGCTGGGTCATGGATGCCTGTCCCTGTAAGTCTGTGCCACTTTGGGTTTACGACTAGTCATGTCAGCTCGGGCTCCTTATCATATGGATGCTAGTGACACTATCATATACGTGAGCCAAAAGGCGCAAACGGTCCCGGGCAAAGGTAAGGCGACACCCGTGGGGATACCGTGCGTGAGGCCGCAAAGTGATATGAGGTGTTACCGGCTAGATCGATGTGACATCGAGTCGGGGTCCTGACATACGTACTACAGATTATGTACATGGACTCCAATAACGCAGCCGAATACGAGGCCCTTCTACATGGTCTCTGGATGGCAGTATCCATGGGCATTCAACGCCTAGAAGTGCGCGGGGACTCAAACCTCGCGATATCCCAAATAAATGGCGACTTCGACGCCAAAGATCCAAAGATGGCAGCTTATCGCAACGCTGTGCTAAAAATGTCAGCTCGGTTCGAGGGACTGGAGTTCCACCACATCGCCCGAGAAAATAATCAGGTAGCGGATGTCCTGGCACGCATCGGAGCAAAACGAGATGCGGTCCCCCCAACATCTTCTTAGAAAGATTATTCAAACCATCCGTGACATGGGAGGGGGAACCTTTGGACAACAGCCCGGACCTAACCGCACAACCCGACGCCAAACAATCAGACATAATCGGTGGCCCTGCCACCGAAATTACACCGTCAGCCCACGTAATAATGGCGGTCATCGCCCCGTGGACAGAACCATTCCTAGCCTACCTTACCAGGCAGGAACTCCCTGAGGAACAAAATGAGGCGCGCTGCATAGTGCGGTGGTCTAAAGCCTATAAAGTCCACGAGGGAGAGCTATACAAGAAAAGCACTACAGGAGTCCTTCAAAGGTGTATCTCCGAAGAGGAAGGGCGGAGTCTATTGGCTGAAATTCATGCCGGACTCGGTGGCCACCACGCTGCAGCTCGGTCCCTTGTAAGTAAGGCTTTCCGTACAGGCTTCTATTGGCCGACGGCCCGAGCAGACGCTCAGGACCTAGTCAAACGATGCGTCGGTTGTCAGCTCTTTGCCAACCAAAGCCATATGCCACCCACTGCCCTCCGAACTATCCCCATCACTTGGCCTTTCGCGGTCTGGGGGCTTGACATGGTGGGACCCCTTAAAGGTGGAACCCACAAGAAAAAATACTTATTGGTCATGGTGGATAAATTCACCAAATGGATAGAAGCCAAGCCTGTCAAGACGGCCGAATCCGGACCTGTGATAGACTTCATATCCGGGGTCGTACACCGTTATGGTGTCCCCCACAGTATTATCACCGATAATGGCACAAACTTCACTTCGGATGAAGTAAAGATGTGGTGCAAAAACATGGGCATTAAGCTTGACTATGCTTCTGTCTATCACCCACAGACTAATGGTCAGGCGGAACGGGCAAATGGTCTCATCATGAGCGACATCAAACCCAGACTAGTGCGGTCCCTTAAGGAATCTAATATGCACTGGGTAGAGGAGCTCGACACCGTACTCTGGGGGCTGCGAACCACGCCCAACCGTACCACCGGGTTCACACCATTCTTTATGGTATACGGCGCTGAGGCAGTTCTGCCCTGCGACATCATTCATGACTCACCTCGAGTGCGCATGTACGAAGAAAGAGAAGCCGAGCTTGATCGGCAGGACAACCTGGACGCTCTGGAAGAGGAGCGAGATGTGGCTAAAGCCCGTTCCGCGTTTTATCAACAGCAAGCTCGAAGATATCAAAGCAGAGAAGTACGGGCCAAAAGTTATAATGTTGGTGAACTAGTTCTACGCCTGCCGGACAAGCAAAAGAATAAACTCAAGCCCAAATGGGAAGGTCCATTCATAATCGAACAAGTCCTAACCGGTGGAGCGTACCGCCTGCGAGATGCGTCGGATAACCGACTCGAGCCGAACCCATGGAACGCAACACGTCTTCGAAGATTCTACGCTTAGCTCCGGACTCTGTGTTTGTCTCCTTCCTCTGTACATTATTTGAATTTATTTATTTTTTCTTTACTTTGTCTCCTACTCTTTTTTCCTAGCCCATCACGGGCTCACTAAGTTACGCGCTATCCGCGCTTCTTAAACCTGTGGGCTTCTTTAACAGAAGCTTGCTTATATGGGTTTCACACCCAACGCATGCGTCAGACTTCCACATGCACCTTTTATTCACCATTATATGCATCGATATGACTTAAGTTTTGGCCAATCTGGGTTGCCTGGCTCCTGTGCTTACCCCTACGTTCCCGATTGTTCGGCTAGGTGGTAAAGGGAGCACCTCTGCGATTGTTACTGCCGGATAAGCCGGATGTGTACCTCAGACTGGGTGAAGCCGAAAGCTAGCATTCTTAAGGGAATATTCGGTCGGTGAACTAAAGATGATCCTTTTTATTTTTTACATGCCCCCAGATGATTTCCTGCATTTGCAGTCCGGACGTGCACTTTAGGGCACGCCACCCCAGCGAAAGGAACCCTTAACGGAACTATTCTCTCTGGAAGATGTTTCTTACTAACCATGTAATATAACATAACTAGTTGGGCACTTGTCTGATAAAGCACTAATGACCCCTATGCCTGGTCTCCATGCATACCTTGGTTCTTCTATAACCATTATGGTATTCGGACACACTCCGGACCGTCAGGTCCCGAGGTCAAAGCGAAAAGGTCGGCAACGACAAACGATCTACAATCCAGCTAGAAGGCATTACATATGTCAATTTTAAATTACACAGTCATTGTGACTGATTGTATTCCTCCTCTATACCATCTAACAGGCTGTCTAATTTACAATCCTGCTGGGAATACTTTGCGGCCAACTCTACTTGGCCGTACACTAAGCTTACAGGGATCTCCTTCCCATCGGGCCCTACAGGTCCGACCTCGGCCATGCGGTTTGGGTCAGACTTGGTATAACGCGTCTTCACCATGGCCCAGGCCTCCCTAGCGCCTTGCCGGCAGGCCGATTTCTTCCACAATTGGAAGCGCCGCCGAGCTCCCTTCAGCTTTTCTGCAAGATCTCCAAGACCTTCGGGCATGGAGTAGGAAGGCCATAATGCTCGGAGAACGCCTTGCATCGCCTGCCGAACTCTATCATGCAGCTGCGAAAGTTCGGGAAGAAGGTCACCCGTAGAACCGGGCATCTCCTCTTTAGGACGACTTGTCAACATACCTACAGACATAATGCTGTTAATCGACTTCCTCGCCGAACTTTTTTTCAAGAGTTCATTCAAGCACTTACTAAAGATGCCGCGTCGAAGTCGTCGATTCTCCTTCGTGGAGTCCGACAATTGGGCCCGAACATCTTTTAGTTCGACGTCCAATTTGGTGTTGGCATGTTGAAGATTGTTCTTCTCCTGCCTCACCCTTGTCAGCACGCTCTCACCAGCCTTCAGCTGGCGTAGGAGTTGTTGCTTGTCCGGATCGAGTCCGGCTCCATCTGCAATTTGTTTTGCTAGATTAGCACCCACGCCGCACTTTGCAAAATGTTTACCTTTTGAAGGATAAACTACCAGAGGGGGTCTTCTCGGGTTCCCCCGTAGCGGCTAGTGCGGCCTCAAGTTGGGCTTGGCACTTTTCCAGCTCCTGAGACAGCAGGGTATTCTTTTCTGTAAGAACCTGCAAGCAGATGATCCTTAAATCAGTTCTTCTAACTGTTTCAAGTCTCTGGGGCTACTGGTATACATAACCATTGAATTTTCTTACTCGTATGTCTTTTACATACTGCTGCGTGGCTCTGGTTAGACCATCTTGAGCGGCACAGAGGAACGCATCTCCCGAATTGAAGGCCTCCAATGCCTCTTGGGAAAGACAAGCATCACGCAAAGTCGCTCGGCGACGCCGGTGATTCATTGCACTCTCCACCTCAGAATTGGTGGCAGATAACCTGTCCGCATCCTCTGTCGGAGGAGCGTCGGAGACGCGCCTTCTGTTCGCCTCCGCCTCCGAGCTAGGCTTTAGAGCCCGGCTAGTGGAGGCATGATTGGCAGCCTCTCCGGATATAGTCCGGTGAAGCCTCTTTGTCCTGAAAGAGAGCATGCGTGTTAATATAATTTAAAAGGGTAGCACCTGAAAACAAACGTTATACCTTGACGCCGGTGTTTCGGTCCGAACTACACTTCTTTTCAGCCCCCGAGGCTTTGCGGCCTCTCGTCGATTAATCACCCCAGGCTCCGCTTCTTGTCTCACGGGCCTCTCCTGTAAAAGGCGATGATTATATGATAACTGGAAGCACGTAGGGACGGGCCCCCTTTTCAAGAAACTGAGATTTTCGATCTCCGTTACCTGGGGGACTGGGAACAGCCCCGGGTAGTCGGCCATAATGGCCACCAAGGTATTGTCCTTGCCTAATTGATGAAACACCCCGTCAATGAGCTCCACCGATATGTCCGGATCCTCTTCGAAGTCCGGATCGAGGGACCGTTCTGGGTCCTCGGGTTGTGGAGGGCGGCTGTTGATATCCTTTACTTGCTGTCGCAGTTCCTGCACTAGAATCGTCAGGTTATGTATGTAATTATGGGAGCGTTAAACAAATAAGTGCGGTGGATCACTTACCCAAGGTGGAGGTTCGTACATACTGAATCCGGCCTGCGGGTTGACGCGGAGGAAGTCCTCCTTTTCTCCCTTGTACAAAGACGATAAAATCTTCACCAGAGCGGCGGCTGAATCCGGCCCCTTACGGCCGTAACGGGTGGCGTCGTCCTTCCCGTTGAAATCCCACATGGGGTGGCCTCTGTATTGGAGTGGCTGCACCCCTCGCATAATGCATACGGCCATGACACCAATCATGGTCAGTCCGGAATGGGCTAGCAGCCTTATCCGGCCCATCAGATAAAGAACGTCTCTGTCATTTTTTCTCTGGGAGCTCCGCGGGCGCCAGCTCAAGCGTTTCTTCAATAGAGCATTGTTGAACTCAGGGAGGCCGATCCGGATAGGGTCCGGCAGCGGGACGTCATCTATGTAAAACCATTCCGAGGGCCAGTCCTCGGACGCCTTTTTCGGAGTTCCGATAGATATCCGGTCCCGGCGATGCGCCATACTCCGGCTCCGCCCACTTGATATATGGCCCCCCCTTGAGAACGGGGAACCAAGCAGAACAACCTCTTCCACAATGCAAAGTGAGCCTCGACGCCTAAAAATAGCTCGCAAAGAGCGACGAAGCCCGCAATATGTAATATAGAGGCGGGCATGAGATCGTGCAGCTGGAGACCGTAGAACTCCATAAGCCCGCGGAAGAATGGTTGAATTGGAAACCCTAGTCCCCTTATTAGATAAGGGACGAGGCACACTCTCTCTCCTTTAGAAGGATTGGGGATGCTCTCCGCTTGCTTTCCACCATTATAGGTGGCGAGTCCGGCTCGGACCGGGACCATATGTGCCTGAGGGAGAAATCCCTTGGCCTGAAGCGACACTAACTCGCTATGAGGGATGGAGCAACTCTCCCATTCTCCGGGCTTAGTACTGGAAGGGCGAGAGGAGGAGCCGCGATGGCTGGCCATGTTGGAATGAGCCTTTGCTGGAGGCGCTCTGATGATAACTCGCAGAGGGGAGAGGGTGTGGTCTGGATCTAGATCCCCATCCCGTTAAATAGGCGGCTCGTTTATGCGGCCGGGGGTGCGGATGTAAAGACGCCCCGGCTTTTCGCATTCTTCGACACGTGGAAAACGGCCATTATTGGGCGCAGAAGCCAAGGAGCGCTATGTTGAGAAGATCAAACATTATTCCTACAGGAACACGGAATTTGAAGGGGAACCCGCCTTGCAATGCCGAAGACAATTCACGCGCTGGACTCGTCGTCATTGAAGCCTGGTTCGGGGGCTACTGAGGGAGTCCTGGATTAGGGGGTGTTCGGATAGCCGGACTATACCTCCCGCCGGACTCCAGGACTATGAAGATACAAGATTGAAGACTTCGTCCCGTGTCCGGAAGGTTCTTTCCTTGGCGTAGAAGGCAAGCTAGGCGTGCGGATATTACAGATCTCCTACCAATGTAACCGACTCTGTGTAACCCTAACCCTATCCGGTGTCTATATAAACCGGAGGGTTGTAGTCCGTAGGACAACCATCATCATACACAATCATACCATAGGCTAGCTTCTAGGGTTTAGCCTCCTCGATCTCGTGGTAGATCTACTCTTGTACTGCCTATATCATCAATATTAATCTAGCAGGAGTAGGGTTTTACCTCCATCGAGAGGGCCCGAACCTGGGTAAAATAAAGTGTCCCTTGTCTCCTGTTACCATCCGACCTTGACGCACAGTTCGGGACCCCCTACCAGAGATCCGCCGGTTTTGACACCGACAGCTGCGCTTATGGCGGAGGCTAACCCGGTGGATCAGGATGTTCACATCGCGGAAATTGCTAAGGTGAGAGAGCAGATCACTCAAGCTAAAGCGGATCTGGCAGCGGAAGAAGCCAGGATGGCGGCAGAGCGCGCCGCTTTGGATGCACAGGCTTATAGGCTCGTGTTGGACCAGAATGCATCACAGGAAGTCTTGAAGAGGAAATACCGATCTCGCTTGCCTTCGGTCTTCGATGCCAGAAACCTCTTTAACACCCCTGGAGCGGGGGCCAGTAATCCGCCGGGAGTAAACCGCGCGGAAGCGCCTGAGTCAGGCGCATCGGTTCAGCACCGTATAATAAATCTGCCTCGTCATAATACTGGTACGCCTCAAGCAGTACCAACACCACTGGGTCACTACTCCAACCCGATGGATAACCTTGTTGCGGCAGCAGCACGGTTGGAAGCTATTCCGATTGAAGGTGATTCACCACAGGCCGTAGAAACACGCCGAGTCAAGGAGCAACTTAGGACCGCTTTGGCCCAACAGGAAGCGTATTCACAGAGCTGCGATCGGATCCACTCCACCCCTTGCCAAGACGGAGCTACAATAGGCGCATGGACGAGCCAGCCGTGTCGAGTAATGCGCGACGTGAAGCACCCCACGGCAACTGTTGGGGAACGTTGCAGAAAACAAAAAAATTTCCTACGATTTCACCAAGATCCATCTATGAGTTCATCTAGCAACGAGTGATTGGATGCATCTACATACCTTTGTAGATCACGAGCGGAAGCGTTCAGAAGAACGGGGATGAAGTAGTCGAACACGACGTGATCCAAATCACCGGAGATCCTTGCACCGAACGGACGGCACCTTCGCGTTCAACACACGTACGGTCAGCGTAACGTCTCCTTCTTCTTGATCCAGCAAGGGGAAAGGAGAGGTTGAGGAAGATGGCTCCAGCAGCAGCACGACGGCGTGGTGATGGTGGAGCTGCAGTACTCCGGCAGGGCTTCGCCGAGCTCTATGGAGGAGGAGGAGGTGTTGGAGAGGGAGAGGGAGGCGCCAAAGCAAAGGGTGCGGCTGCCCCCCTCCCCTCCCCCCTTTATATAGGCCTCTGGGGGGGGGGGCGCCGGCCCTGGGAGATCTGATCTCCCAAGGGGGGCGGCGGCCAGGGAGGTTTCCCTCCCCCCAAGCCATCTAGGAGGTGCCTTCCACCACTGGGACTCCTCCCTTTTGGAACCCTAGGCGCATGGGCCCCTTGGGGCTGGTTCCCCTTGGCCCATGTAGGCCAAGGTGCACCCCCTAAGGCCCATGTGGCCCCCTGGGGCAGGTGGCCCCACCTGGTGGACCCCCGGGACCCCTCCGGTGGTCCCGGTACAATACCGATAACCCCGAAATTTGTCCCGATGGCCAAAACAGCACTTCCTATATATAATTCTTTACCTCCGGACCATTCCGGAACTCCTCGTGACGTCCAGGATCTCATCCGGGACTCCGAACAACATTCGGGTTACTGCACATACATATTCCTACAACCCTAGCGTCACCGAACCTTACGTGTGTAGACCCTACGGGTTCGGGAGACATGCAGACATGACCGAGACGGCTCTCGGGCAATAACCAACAGCGGGATCTGGATACCCATGTTGGCTCCCACATGCTCCACGATGATCTCATCGGATGAACCACGATGTCGAGGATTCAATTAATCCCGTATACGATTCCCTTTGTCAATCGGTATTTTACTTGCCCGAGATTTGATCGTCGGTATCCCAATACCTCGTTCAATCTCGTTACCGGCAAGTCACTTTACTCGTACCGTAATGCATGATCCCGTGACCAAACACTTGGTCACATTGAGCTCATTATGATGATGCATTACCGAGTGGGCCCGGTGATACCTCTCCGTCAAGCGGAGTGACAAATCCCAGTCTCGATCCGTGTCAACCCAACAGACACTTTCGGAGATACCCGTAGTATGCCTTTATAGTCACCCAGTTACATTGTGACGTTTGGCACACCCAAAGCACTCCTACGGTATCCGGGAGTTACACGACCTCATGGTCTAAGGAAAAGATACTTGACATTGGAAAACTCTAGCAAACGAACTATACGATCTTATGCTATGTTTAGGATTGGGTCTTGTCCATCACATCATTCTCCCAATGATGTGATCTTGTTATCAATGACATCCAATGCCCATAGTCAGGAAACCATGACTATCTATTGATCAACGATCTAGTCAACTAGAGGCTTACTAGGGACATGTTGGTGTCTGTTATTCACACATGTATTACGATTTCCGGATAACACAATTATAGCACGAATAAAGACAATTATCATGAACAAGGAAATATAATAATGATGCTTTTATTATTGCCTCTAGGGCATATTTCCAACAGTCTCCCACTTGCACTAGAGTCAATAATCTAGTTACATTGTGATGAATCGAACACCCATAGAGTTCTGGTGCTGATCATGCTTTGCCTTAGGGAGAGGTTTAGTCAACGGATCTGCGACATTCAGATCCGTGTGCACTTTACAAATTTCTTGAACATTTTCACGAATGGAGTTGAAGCGACGCTTGATGTGCCTGGTCTTCTTGTGAAACCTGGGCTCCTTGGCAAGTGCAATAGCTCCAGTGTTGTCACAGAAGAGTTTGATTGGCCCTGACGCATTGGGTATGACTCCGAGGTCGGTGATGAACTCCTTCACCCAAATTGCTTCATGTGCTGCCTCCGAGGCTGCCATGTAATCCGCTTCACATGTAGATCCCGCCATGACGCTTTGCTTGCAACTGCACCAGCTTACTGCCCCATCATTCAAAATATACACGTATCCGGTTTGTGACTTAGAGTCATCCAGATCTGTGTCGAAGCTAGCGTCGACGTAACCCTTTACGACGAGCTCTTCGTCACCTCCATAAACGAGAAACATTTCCTTAGTCCTCTTCAGGTACTTCAGGATATTCTTGACCGCTGTCCAGTGTTCCTTGCCGGGATTACTTTGGTACCTTCCTACCAAACTTACGGCAAGGTTTACATCAGGTCTGGTACACAGCATGGCATACATAATAGAACCTATGGCTGAGGCATAGGGGATGACACTCATCTCTTCTATATCTTCTGCCGTGGTCGGACATTGAGCTGAGCTCAATTTCACACCTTGTAACACAGGTAAGAATCCCTTCTTAGACTGTTCCATATTGAACTTCTTCAATATCTTATCAAGGTATGTGCTTTGCGAAAGACCTATGAGGCGTCTTGATCTATCTCTATAGATCTTGATGCCTAATATATAAGCAGCTTCTCCAAGGTCCTTCATTGAAAAACTCTTATTCAAGTAGGCCTTAATGCTGTCCAAGAGTTCTATTGTCACATCCCTAGCTTCTGGCATTGCTATAGCCTAGCCTCATGTGTGCATCATGTTTAACTTTTGAATGAACTTGAAATGGGGATTGCTCAAACCCTAGCATTAAAGGAATTCACTAGGTTCACCTAAAATACTTTCAAGCAAGTCCAAATGGCTTTCAAAAATGTTCATGATTTTTGACAAAGGTGAAAAACCTCTACCAAAAATGATGCCAATATTTTTGGGCCATTATGGATTTTTGAATAATCCATATTGTATTTGAATTGGGGCATTTAAATACTATTAATATTTTTAAATGCTCCAACAATTCTGAAAATAGTTAAGGGCCTCTGTAATAATTCATTTAATGGCCACAATTATTTGCAGGATTTATTAAAATGATTTGGGCTATAAACTAAATCAGAAACAAAACTACAGAAATAGAAAAGAGAAACAAAATAGAAAAAAAAGGGGAGAGAGGCCACCCGGGCCACTTACCTGGCCTTACCCGCGCAGCCACCAGAGCCGGCCCAGTTCCCCCAGCCGGCCCAGCCCACCTCCTCCTCCTTTGTCCTCTTCCTCCTCTGCCAGGAGGACGAGCAGAGGCGAGGCGTGGCGCGCGTCGACGCCGGCCACCTCCTGCTTCGCGCTGGAGGCCTCCCCCTTCGAGCCTATCCATGCGTGGAGACGCCACGCAGCCGCCCGGAGCCGTCCAGCCCTCCCTCTCCTCCCCTGGGCCCCGTTCCCTCCTCTGCTTCCCTCCCGCGCACACCACCGAGCGGAGCTCGCCGTCTTCGTCGCCGTAACCATGGCCACCAGCCCTCCCTCGCCCATCCAGCGTGCTTGAGAGCTCCGTCACGACATCTTCGACCTCCCCACCAAGCCATGGAACTACGGACGCGCCACAACGTCGCCGGCATCGCCGTTTCCATCGCCGGCCGCCGAGGATCTTCATCGTCAATTCACTACCATCGTCGCGTCCCCGAGCCGGCTAACCACCCCTACGGCACCGCTGTGAGCTCCCACGCCTCCCCTCCCTCTTTTCCCCTTCGATTGCGCCCTGTAGCCTCGATTCCACCGGAGCCGCGAGCTCGGCTCCGCCGGCGATGTCGCCGCCGTCGTTGCAGGTCACCGAACTCGCGTCCGAGCACGACCTCGAGCTCGTGGATCTCCCAGGAGCCCGCCCAGCCTCTCAGCTCGCTCGCTCGCCAAGCGTAGCCCCGTGCCCGTGCTGGCCCGAACTCCGGTCGCCGCCGCGGGCCCCGTTCCGGTGAGCTCGAGCCACCCCAGCCCCTGCCGGTTGCACAGATGGATGCGGGCGACTCCCCGCTACGCGTAGAGCCCCTCAGTCACCGATTTGGTCGCCGAAGGAGCGTTTCCGACGCCCTCCGTCGTTGCTGGCGTCGCCGGCGACAAGCCGCGGGTCAACTCCGGCGGGTTTGACCCGGGGTTTGACCCCCTGACGTGTGGGCCCAGGCGCCTGCTTAGTTAGTGCTAAGTTAGTTAGTGTTAACTAACTTAGTTAATTAGGTAGGCCACTGACATGCGGGCCCCGCCCGGCTAACTAAGTTAGTTAGGGCTAACTAACCTGGTTAGTTGACTGAGACACTGACGTGTGGACCCCACACGTCAGGTTTGACCTGGGGCGCTCGGTTGACCCTGCTGACGTCACTATTACATCATGCTGACGCAGTTTTTGTTCTGGAATTTAAATAAATCCTAAATGATTTATAAATTTCAGAAAATGCCTAAAACTTCCAAAATTCATAGAAAATTAACCGTAACTCCAAATTTAATAAATTATATATGAAAAATTATCAGAAAAATTCAAGGAATCCATCTGTACCATTTTCATGCATGTTAGAACAACTTATAGCTGCTGTTTAGCACAAATCAAATAAAGGGCATTTGAATAATCACATATGGAGTTTAAATTTGAATCTTGTATTCAAACCAACTTCATTTAATCTGTTGCTAGTTGCATTAGCTCAAAACACATTCATTTTGCCATGTCATGATCATGCATCATATTGTGCATTGCATTGATTGTGTTCCTTTCTGTGTTGCTGGTATTTGTCCCCTCTCGATAGACGTGATACCGATGATGTGATTGTTGACACTGATGAAGACTCAATGTTATCTTCAGAAGTGCCAGGCAAGCAAAACCCCCCTGTTCATTCCGATACAATCCCACTCTCTCGCTCCTGCTCTCTTTTACTGCATTAGGACAACATCGATTCAACTGTTACATGCTGCGGTAGTTGAACCCCTTTATCCTCTGCATGACCTGTCATTGCCACAGTAAATAGATGAAACCCACTAGCATGAGTAGGAGTTGTTTGAGCCCTGTTGTGCCTACTCATTCATGCTTGTTTGTCATGCCTTCTACTGCTTAGAGTTGAGTCAGGTCTGATTCATCGGGAATGAATCAGAGGTGTGTGAACATGTCCTACTGTGTGTGAGCTAAGTGTGTGAACACGATTTGGTAAAAGGTGTCGGTGAGAGGCCATGTAGGAGTACATGGTGGGTTGTCTCATTGAAGCCGTCCTTAGGAACTGAGTTCTGTGTTTGTGATCCATGACTCAGCTACTACCATACATTGGGCCCTGAAATATGACCCCGCTCGACTACTTATTCACCCTAGTCCTCTGTCCAGGAGTTGCAAGTAGTTTCTGGTGTTTGTAGCTTACTGGAGGCCGTGGACAGCGCTCACCGTAGGGGTGGGCTGTGATGCGGTAGGTACGTGGCACGGTGTACCGGATGCCCGTTTGGTATCTCGGGAACCCTGTTCACATCGTTTGGGGCTGTGAGCGAAACTCCGGCCGGATCTCCTCATGGATGGAACCCGAATAGGCGATAAACCTGGACTAGAGACTTGAGTGTTTAGGTAGGTCGTGGTCTACACCCACGTCGGCTTTCGCTTGAAGTCTGCCGAGCACATGTCGTGTGCAGACGCTAAGTGGTGGAAACATGTATGAAGAAGTACACCCCTGCAGGGTTATCATCATCTATTCGAATAGCCGTGTCCGCGGAAAAGTACTTCTGGATTGCTTATATCAGTTCATAGACAAGTGAAAGTGGATACTTTAAAATGCGCAAGATAAGCGTGAGTGCTACGGATGGCGTTCTCGTAGGGAGACGGGAGCGGATCCATAGTGGTGTATTGATATGGTTAATATGTGGACTCGTGTGCGCCACCTCAAAAGAGTTACTCGCAGTCGTAGTTTAGGATAGCCACCGAGTCAAAGCTGGCTTGCTGCAGTTAAACCCCACCACCCCTTTGTTGATAATGATGCATATGTAGTTAGTTCTGATGTAAGTCTTGCTGGGTACATTTGTACTCACGTTTGCCTATTTTATGTTTTTGCAGAGAGACTTCGGTCTCGCTAGTAGTTCCACGTGGACTTCGACATTTAGCTTGTTACCTCAGCTACGATCTTGTGCCCCGGCAGGATCTGATAGATAGTCGGGCTTCTCAGCCTTTTTCATTTGTAGATGTCTGTACTCAGACATGATAGCTTCCGCTTGTGCTTTGACTTGTATGCTCTGATTGTTGGGTCATGAGACCCATGTTTGTAATGTCTCGCTCCTCGGAGCCTATTGAATAAACTACTTGAGTCGTAGAGTCATTTTGTGATACCATGTTGTATTGCACATATCGAGCATATTGTGTGTATGTTATTGAAATGCTTGGTATGTGTGGGATCTGACTATCTAGTTGTTTATCTTTAGTAGCCTCTCTTACCGGGAAATGTCTCCTAGTGTTACCGCTGAGCCATGGTAGCTTGCTACTGCTCTGGAACACTTAGGCTGGCCGGCATGTGTCCTTCTTCGTTCCTGTGTCTGTCCCTTCGGGGAAATGTCACGCTTTGAGTACCGGAGTCCTGTTAGCCCGCTACAGCCCGGTTTACCGGAGTCCTGCTAGCCCAGTGCTACAGCCCGGACCCACTTGCTGATGACCGACACGTTCGAAGCTGGGTCATGAATGCCTGTCCCTGTAAGTCTGTGCCACTTTGGGTTTATGACTAGCCATGTCAGCCCGGGCTCCTTATCATATGGATGCTAGCGACACTATCATATACGTGAGCCAAAAGGCGCAAACGGTCCCGGGCAAAGGTAAGGCGACACCCGTGGGGATACCGTGCGTGAGGCTGCAAAGTGATATGAGGTGTTACCGGCTAGATCGATGTGACATCGAGTCGGGGTCCTGACAGCGTTGGTATCAGAGCTTGACTGCCTGTAGGATTACCAAGCCAAACTGGTCGAAGTTGAGTTTAGAAATTCTTTAGTTATATAAGGGAATTGATTGTGGGATGGAACGTAAGGCTCTTTTTACTCCTTATACCTCATGCCCTTCTGATCTAAGTCATCTTATCTTTCCTGCGGGGATTAAGAACTAGGCTATCTCTTCTTTCTATTAGGATCACGTGTTACTAATCAGTAGACTTATAAGATTGTTGGATTTAAGTCTCAGTTCAGTTCCTACTACTTCCGTATGTTAATTGTTGATCTCGGAACCTTGATATTGTGCTTCTGAGTGGTTATGCCACCATTTTTGTGATTGTCTCAAATCTTTTTGAGCAATTATAGCCGTTATGCTGTCTGAGTCATCCCAGGTTTCTAAATAGTCCGATGCATTTGCAAATCCCTTCCTTCTGTTTCCGATGTTCTCATGGGCCAGATTAACCACACTAATCGGTGTGTTGAGGTAATTATTGCCTCGACATATATGTTGGAATTATTATTATGACCCTAAGTGCTTAGGGGATCATCTAGTGGTCTAACCATGATTTGTGTCCTAGTGTGAAGATTCTGGCCTTTATTCTCGGAAGCATCCCGTGATGCTACTTAGTAGTAGGTATTCTACTCCCGGGTTCTGAACCCGAGATTCACTCTACCTACTTCATGTTGATAGTAATTGCTAGTGCCTTTAGGATATTAGTAACCTTTGCGATAGTCCTTGAAGTCCGTGGTATCTTCTTCTTCCAAATACCATGAACTACTTATGGCAGATGTTTATTGGATCAAAAAAAATTCACAATTAGAGTACTCTTGAGGAGTTCTCCATTCATAAATCGTGACTCTGCCAGTTCTACCTTTCTGCATGGGTTATCCGGAAGAAATATGTTGAACTTGGTTCGACATACTAATCTATGCATCCACAACTCAGAAAGTTATATGTTCCTTTGAGTTGTTCTCTTTAGTTGCATTCTGACCCTCGTCTATCAATTGATAGTCAAGAGTATGCGTGCGTTCGTTCATCGATGCCTATGACTCTTGTGGTCTGTCAAGCCATTCTATTCCGGAATGACTAGGAGAAACAAACTCCATTACCTCTTCCATATCTAGGATTGGGTCAAAGTAGTTGTATTCCGCAGATCAAATGCCAATCCAGCTTTTGGTTCTGTTCTACCTTGGAGTATTACCTTATTCTATATCGAGATTGTTATAGGAATTGCACACCATCCTATGAACTCTTGGTACAGTGATACTTCTCACCATCATTAGTCATTCCTCGGCCCTCGTGTTGATGCAACCGAAATACCGACAAATGAATTGTGATGTGTGAAATCAATACTCCCAGCAACCTCGTTGCTTGGTAGTTAAAGGATAATAATTTCATTCTTAGTATGTTGGTTTTCGAATCATCCTTCTAAGACTGATCGTGCTACCTAGTCCTTATTTCGGTGCACCCTTCGATTGATGAGTTAGGATCTTGTCAAGTCCTCACTCATTTGATCATATCGTCTTTCCCTCAAAAGGTAAGATTGTTCTCGAGCTTAGTAACATACAGGTGGTTCGTGATTTTCCGAAGATCTTCTCGGAAGTACCACCAGGTTGTCACCTGACCGCTATATTGAGCTCATGACCAAGTTGGTTTATTGTAAACCACCCTTTCTCCAAGAATCTGTGATGGATATCCCTGAGCTAGTTGGTTAAGCTAGACAACAACTTGGAGAGTTGGAAGGTAAAAGCTTGCCTGACTTAGTTCGTTCCAAAGGGATATTCTTGTGTAGTGTGTGTTGAAGAAAGATGATATCTTCATCGGTTGGTCCCTGTGATCAGTTGCTGGACCTATTGCCTTATCAATCCTTTGATTTGAGTGTGGGCTATTGTCAAATCAAATCAATACCAATGATGCTCGTAATGTTGTCTTGTTCGTGGTTGATCCCTCGAGCATACACCATTACATCTTTGGCCTGACCAATGCTATCACTTGTTCACTTAACTATGGAATTCCTTTTAAAAGGAAACCCAGATGAATTGTTGTTGAGCCCATTGACAACATCCTTGTCTTCTCCATAATTTTGCTGAACATTAAGCTAGTGTTGGAAACTTCTGAAAGCATTTGTTCATGCTAGCTCATGAAGCATAGGTTTGGATGAAAGAAGTGACTTACTCTTATACATGTGCATCTGATGCAAGTTGCCGCCGTGAATTTGAGAAAGTTAGTATTGCTTCCTCTGGAATCATCCCAAGTCAGTCATGCATACGTGCGAAGTATTCTGTGGTCTGGAGATTTGCAACCTCCATTCTATATGTATATCCTAGCACACCAAGCCACTGATTGAGTTGTTCAAAGATAAAGGAGTCTGTCCAAGGTGAACTCTTTGGACTTCCACGCGTGGAGACTTCGATGTCATTAATGATGGTTCCCCCTCCTGAACTCGGTAGTGTTTTATTATAAGACTACCTTGTGATCATGCTTGTCTTGGACAACATGTTCACATGTTTGTAGCAGAACCAGCTCATGTTTTGGAGCTTGCTATCGTAGTTCATCTCCCGAGAATCCCGCAACGTCATCTCGTCGATTTATGTTGCAAACTTTCATTTTCTTCCTAGACTCGATGAGTCTGGAATATCCTGACACCAACCAGATCTGAATCTCAGGCAGATATGATGGTTTGGAACATTTCCCAAGAACTATAATATTGGTCCCTCGATAACCGGTAAAGTGGATGTCGAGGCCAGCACCACCCAGCCGAAAGACCTATTATTGTAGTATCTTGATTAAAGAAGTTGGCCACCTCCCTATAAGGATTTCGTAGGGTTTACCTCCCTAGTTGTTCCTTATGGATTCTTGTGTTCCCGAAGTCCGACCTTTTACTTGATGTTCTAGTTATCAAACCATATCTATGAATGGGATACACTAGCACGTCAAGGAGAACATTAGAAGCGGAGTGCTAAATGTCTCTCGGTCGATCATCCAGATTTTTATTTCCTTGGCCTCGCTAAGGTGAAATCTGAGAAGGTGTTATCTTCCTTTGCATCTGCATCATCCATCATTAGCCATCATGGTAGCAAGTTGTGTTGCCAGGATCCTTGACACGGATGTTGGTAAAACCTTGATGATTGTGGAATTGCTCAAGTTCTTGAGAGCACGCACAAGCGCTACGTGTTACCGTCGACACTAACTAGGTTTGCTCTCAACTTCCTCGGTTATGCTATAACCATTCCAATAGTGGAGTAACTCTCTATTGTTGAGCCTCTCCCCAGTTACTAGAATCATTCCCAGCATTTGCATTTTGTTCCCAGCTTGCACCGCCAATGTGTCATTCCACCATGGGTCCCTTCCATTTCCGGTGATAAGCAAAAATCATCCATTACGTTGTCTTCAACAAGGTAATCCACATCATCCAAGTTTGAGTATGCCATTCTGCCGACCCCCTCCAAACGATCGCTCGAGATTTGTCTTAGGCTGGTTTAAAGAGTTTCAATTATCTCTGAATCAAAGGTAATTCTTTTTGCCACTTAAGGGGAGATATCTACGAATCACCAACATCCAGGATGTTTCGTCGTGGTATCATGGCAACTCAACTCCTCGCTACGTTGACAACCGATTACCACCTTCTTAAGTGTGGAATTGTTGTCCACCTAGTGAACCTCGTCACCTGCTCCACTCCATCCCTCTAGAGGTATGCTTCGTCTCTCAGCTCGAGAGATACTGTTATATCTCATTCCGTGAGTTGTTCGATCTTCGAGAAGATCGACCCTTCTAGAGTCTCCTTCTTCCCTCCATGTCATGTTGGCAGGATTTCTCAGAGCAAGACATCAAGACAATGATGGTGAATGAATCAACGTTCAACTGAAGTGCACCCTGGATCGTGAAGATTATACTAGTTGCGTTTACCTTTCACCTTACCCTACGCCTGAATCTCGAGACGAGATTCTTGTTTAGTGGGGGTGAGTTGTCACATCCCTAGCTTCTGGCATTGCTCTAGCCTAGCCTCATGTGTGCATCATGTTTAACTTTTGAATGAACTTGAAATGGGGATTGCTCAAACCCTAGCATTAAAGGAATTCACTAGGTTCACCTAAAATACTTTCAAGCAAGTCCAAATGGCTTTCAAAAATGTTCATGATTTTTGACAAAGGTGAAAAACCTCTACCAAAAATGATGCCAATATTTTTGGGCCATTATGGATTTTTGAATAATCCATATTGTATTTGAATTGGGGCATTTAAATACTATTAATATTTTTAAATGCTCCAACAATTCTGAAAATAGTTAAGGGCCTCTGTAATAATTCATTTAATGGCCACAATTATTTGCAGGATTTATTAAAATGATTTGGGCTATAAACTAAATCAGAAACAAAACTACAGAAATAGAAAAGAGAAACAAAATAGAAAAAAAAGGGGAGAGAGGCCACCTGGGCCACTTACCTGGCCTTACCGCGCAGCCACCAGAGCCGGCCCAGTTCCCCCAGCCGGCCCAGCCCACCTCCTCCTCCTTTGTCCTCTTCCTCCTCTGCCAGGAGGACGAGCAGAGGCGAGGCATGGCGCGCGTCGACGCCGGCCACCTCCTGCTTCGCGCTGGAGGCCTCCCCCTTCGAGCCTATCCATGCGTGGAGACGCCACGCAGCCGCCCGGAGCCGTCCAGCCCTCCCTCTCTTCCCCTGGGCCCCGTTCCCTCCTCTGCTTCCCTCCCGCGCACACCACCGAGCGGAGCTCGCCGTCTTCGTCGCCGTAACCATGGCCACCAGCCCTCCCTCGCCCATCCAGCGTGCTTGAGAGCTCCGTCACGACATCTTCGACCTCCCCACCAAGCCATGGAACTACGGACGCGCCACAACGTCGCCGGCATCGCCGTTTCCATCGCCGGCCGCCGAGGATCTTCATCGTCAATTCACCACCATCGTCGCGTCCCCGAGCCGGCTAACCACCCCTACGGCACCGCTGTGAGCTCCCACGCCTCCCCTCCCTCTTTTCCCCTTCGATTGCGCCCTGTAGCCTCGATTCCACCGGAGCCGCGAGCTCGGCTCCGCCGGCGATGTCGCCGCCGTCGTTGCAGGTCACCGAACTCGCGTCCGAGCACGACCTCGAGCTCGTGGATCTCCCAGGAGCCCGCCCAGCCTCTCAGCTCGCTCGCTCGCCAAGCGTAGCCCCGTGCCCGTGCTGGCCCGAACTCCGGTCGCCGCCGCGGGCCCCGTTCCGGTGAGCTCGAGCCACCCCAGCCCCTGCCGGTTGCACAGATGGATGCGGGCGACTCCCCGCTACGCGTAGAGCCCCTCAGTCGCCGATTTGGTCGCCGAAGGAGCGTTTCCGACGCCCTCCGCCGTTGCTGGCGTCGCCGGCGACAAGTCGCGGGTCAACTCCGGCGGGTTTGACCCGGGGTTTGACCCCCTGACGTGTGGGCCCAGGCGCCTGCTTAGTTAGTGCTAAGTTAGTTAGTGTTAACTAACTTAGTTAATTAGGTAGGCCACTGACATGCGGGCCCCGCCCGGCTAACTAAGTTAGTTAGGGCTAACTAACCTGGTTAGTTGACTGAGACACTGACGTGTGGACCCCACACGTCAGGTTTGACCTGGGGCGCTCGGTTGACCCTGCTGACGTCACTATTACGTCATGCTGACGCAGTATTTGTTCTGGAATTTAAATAAATCCTAAATGATTTATAAATTTCAGAAAATGCCTAAAACTTCCAAAATTCATAGAAAATTAACCGTAACTCCAAATTTAATAAATTATATATGAAAAATTATCAGAAAAATTCAAGGAATCCATCTGTACCATTTTCATGCATGTTAGAACAACTTATAGCTGCTGTTTAGCACAAATCAAATAAAGGGCATTTGAATAATCACATATGGAGTTTAAATTTGAATCTTGTATTCAAACCAACATCATTTAATCTGTTGCTAGTTGCATTAGCTCAAAACACATTCATTTTGCCATGTCATGATCATGCATCATATTGTGCATTGCATTGATTGTGTTCCTTTCTGTGTTGCCGGTATTTGTCCCCTCTCGATAGACGTGATACCGATGATGTGATCGTTGACACTGATGAAGACTCAATGTTATCTTCAGAAGTGCCAGGCAAGCAAAACCCCCTTGTTCATTCCGATACAATCCCACTCTCTCGCTCCTGCTCTCTTTTACTGCATTAGGACAACACCGATTCAACTGTTACATGCTGCGGTAGTTGAACCCCTTTATCCTCTGCATGACCTGTCATTGCCACAGTAAATAGATGAAACCCACTAGCATGAGTAGGAGTTGTTTGAGCCCTGTTGTGCCTACTCATTCATGCTTGTTTGTCATGCCTGCTACTGCTTAGAGTTGAGTCAGGTCTGATTCATCGGGAATGAATCAGAGGTGTGTGAACATGTCCTACTGTGTGTGAGCTAAGTGTGTGAACACGATTTGGTAAAAGGTGTTGGTGAGAGGCCATGTAGGAGTACATGGTGGGTTGTCTCATTGAAGCCGTCCTTAGGAACTGAGTTCTGTGTTTGTGATCCATGACTCAGCTACTACCATACATTGGGCCCTGAAATATGACCCCGCTCGACTTCTTATTCACCCTAGTCCTCTGTCCAGGAGTTGCAAGTAGTTTCTGGTGTTTGTAGCTTACTGGAGGCCGTGGACAGCGCTGACCGTAGGGGTGGGCTGTGATGCGGTAGGTACGTGGCACGGTGTACCGGATGCCCGTTTGGTATCTCGGGAACCCTGTTCACATCGTTTGGGGCTGTGAGCGAAACTCCGGCCGGATCTCCTCATGGATGGAACCCGAATAGGCGATAAACCTGGACTAGAGACTTGAGTGTTTAGGTAGGTCGTGGTCTACACCCACGTCGGCTTTCGCTTGAAGTCTGCCGAGCACATGTCGTGTGCAGACGCTAAGTGGTGGAAACATGTATGAAGAAGTACACCCCTGCAGGGTTATCATCATCTATTCGAATAGCCGTGTCCGCGGAAAAGGACTTCTGGATTGCTTATATCAGTTCATAGACAAGTGAAAGTGGATACTTTAAAATGCGCAAGATAAGCGTGAGTGCTATGGATGGCGTTCTCGTAGGGAGACAGGAGCGGATCCATAGTGGTGTATTGATATGGTGAATATGTGGACTCGTGTGCGCCACCTCAAAAGAGTTACTCGCAGTCGTAGTTTAGGATAGCCACCGAGTCAAAGCTGGCTTGCTGCAGTTAAACCCCACCACCCCTTTGTTGATAATGATGCATATGTAGTTAGTTCTGATGTAAGTCTTGCTGGGTACATTTGTACTCACGTTTGCCTATTTTATGTTTTTGCAGAGAGACTTCGGTCTCGCTAGTAGTTCCACGTGGACTTCGACGTTTAGCTTGTTACCTCAGCTACGATCTTGTGCCCCGGCAGGATCTGATAGATAGTCGGGCTTCTCAGCCTTTTTCATTTGTAGATGTCTGTACTCAGACATGATAGCTTCCGCTTGTGCTTTGACTTGTATGCTCTGATTGTTGGGTCATGAGACCCATGTTTGTAATGTCTCGCTCCTCGGAGCCTATTGAATAAATTACTTGAGTCGTAGAGTCATTTTGTGATGCCATGTTGTATTGCACATATCGAGCATATTGTGTGTATGTTATTGAAATGCTTGGTATGTGTGGGATCTGACTATCTAGTTGTTTATCTTTAGTAGCCTCTCTTACCGGGAAATGTCTCCTAGTGTTACCGCTGAGCCATGGTAGCTTGCTACTGCTCTGGAACACTTAGGCTGGCCGGCATGTGTCCTTCTTCGTTCCTGTGTCTGTCCCTTCGGGGAAATGTCACGCTTTGAGTACCGGAGTCCTGTTAGCCCGCTACAGCCCGGTTTACCGGAGTCCTGCTAGCCCAGTGCTACAGCCCGGACCCACTTGCTGATGACCGACACGTTCGAAGCTGGGTCATGAATGCCTGTCCCTGTAAGTCTGTGCCACTTTGGGTTTACGACTAGCCATGTCAGCCCGGGCTCCTTATCATATGGATGCTAGTGACACTATCATATACATGAGCCAAAAGGCGCAAACGGTCCCGGGCAAAGGTAAGGCGACACCCGTGGGGATACTGTGCGTGAGGCCGCAAAGTGATATGAGGTGTTACCGGCTAGATCGATGTGACATCGAGTCGGGGTCCTGACATCTATATCATTTCCCATCAAAAGTATGTCATCTACATATAGTATGAGAAATGCTATAGAGCTCCCACTCACTTTCTTGTAAACGCAGGCTTCTCCATAAGTCTGCGTAAATCCAAACGCTTTGATCATCTCATCAAAGCGAATGTTCCAACTCCGAGATGCTTGCACCAGCCCATAAATCGAGCGTTGGAGCTTGCACACCTTGTCAGCATTCTTAGGATCGACAAAACCTTTCGGCTGTATCATATACAATTCTTCCTTAAGGAAACCATTAAGGAATGCCGTTTTGACGTCCATTTGCCATATTTCATAATCGTAGAATGCAGCAATTGCTAACATGATTCGGACTGACTTCAGCTTCGCTACCGGTGAGAAAGTCTCATCGTAGTCAACCCCTTGAACTTGTCGATAACCCTTAGCGACAAGCCGAGCTTTATAGATGGTCACATTACCATCCGCGTCTGTCTTCTTCTTAAAGATCCATTTATTTTCTATGGCTCGCCGTTCTACGGGCAAGTCAGTCAAAGTCCATACTTCGTTTTCATACATGGATCCTATCTCGGATTTCATGGCTTCTAGCCATTTGTCGGAATCCGGGCCCACCATCGCTTCTTCATAGTTCGAAGGTTCACCGTTGTCTAACAACATGATTTCCAAGATAGGGTTGCCGTACCACTCTGGTGCGGAACGTGTCCTTGTGGACCTACGAATTTCAGTAGGAACTTGATCAGAAGCATCTTGATCATCATCATTAATTTCCTCTCTAGTCGGTGCAGGCACCTCAGAAACGTTTTCTTGAGTTGCGCCATTTTCCGGATCAAGAGGTAACACTTCATCAAGTTCTACTTTCCTCCCACTTACTTCTTTCGAGAGAAACTCCTTCTCT
This sequence comes from Triticum aestivum, assembly GCF_018294505.1. NCBI lineage: Eukaryota > Viridiplantae > Streptophyta > Magnoliopsida > Poales > Poaceae > Triticum > Triticum aestivum. Next base: position 819,946,871 of record NC_057801.1, on the reverse strand, counting down.
AGAAAGGATCCATTCTTGGCAACAAAGATCTTGCCTTCGGATCTGAGGTAGAAGGTATACCCAATAGTTTCTTTAGGGTATCCTATGAAGACGCATTTTTCCAACTTGGGTTCGAGCTTTTCAGGTTGAAGTTTCTTGACATAAGCATCGCATCCCCAAACTTTTAGAAATGACAGCTTAGGTTTCTTCCCAAACCATAATTCATACGGTGTCGTCTCAACGGATTTCGACGGTGCCCTATTTAAAGTGAATGCAGCTGTCTCTAGAGCGTATCCCCAAAATGATAGCGGTAAATCGGTAAGAGACATCATGGACCGCACCATATCCAATAGAGTGCGGTTACGACGTTCGGACACACCGTTACGCTGAGGTGTTCCAGGCGGCGTGAGTTGTGAAACTATTCCACATTTTCTTAAGTGTGTGCCAAATTCGTGACTCAAGTATTCTCCTTCACGATCAGATCGTAGAAACTTGATTTTTCTGTCACGTTGATTTTCAACCTCACTCTGAAATTCCTTGAACTTTTCAAAGGTCTCAGACTTGTGTTTCATTAAGTAGACATACCCATATCTACTCAAATCATCAGTGAGGGTGAGAACATAACGATAGCCACCGCGAGCCTCAACACTCATTGGACCGCATACATCAGTATGTATGATTTCCAATAAGTTGGTTGCTCGCTCCATTGTTCCTGAGAACGGAGTCTTGATCATTTTACCCATGAGGCATGGTTCGCACGTGTCAAATGATTCATAATCAAGAGACTCCAAAAGTCCATCTGCATGGAGCTTCTTCATGCGTTTGACACCTATGTGACCAAGGCGGCAGTGCCACAAGTATGTGGGACTATCATTATCAACTTTAACTCTTTAGGTATTCACACTATGAATATGTGTATCATCACGTACGAGATTCATTATGAATAAACCATTAACCATCGGAGCATGACCATAAAACATATCACTCATAAAAATAGAACAACCATTATTCTCGGATTTAAATGAGTAGCCATCTCGAATTAATCGAGATCCAGATACAATGTTCATGCTCAAACTTGGCACTAAATAACAATTATTGAGGTTTAAAACTAATCCCGTAGGTAAATGTAGAGTTAGCGTGCCGACGGCGATCACATCGACCTTGGAACCATTCCCGACGCACATCGTCACCTCGTCCTTCGCCAGTCTCCGTTTATTCCACAGCTCCTGCTTTGAGTTACAAATGTGAGCAACTGCACCGGTATCAAATACCCAAGAGCTACCACGAGTACTGGTAAGGCACACATCAATTACATGTATATCACATATACCTTTTGTTTTGCCGGCCTTCTTGTCCGCTATGTATTTGGGGCAGTTCCGCTTCCAGTGACCACTTCCCTTGCAGTAAAAACACTCAGTCTCGGGCTTGGGTCCATTCTTTGGCTTCTTCCCGGCAACTTGCTTACCGGGCGCGGCAACTTTCTTGCCGTCCTTCTTGAAGTTCTTTTTACCCTTGCCCTTCTTGAACTTAGTGGTTTTATTCACCATCAACACTTGATGTTCCTTCTTGATTTCTACCTCTGCTGATTTCAGCATAGCATATACCTCAGGAATGGTCTTTACCATCCCTTGCATGTTGTAGTTCATCACAAAGCTCTTGTAGCTAGGTGGAAGCGACTGGAGGATTCTGTCAATGACCGCTTCATCCGGGAGATTAACTTCCAGTTGAGTCAAGCGGTTGTGTAACCCAGACATCTTGAGTATGTGTTCACTGACAGAACTATTTTCCTCCATCTTACAGCTAAAGAATTTGTCGGAGACTTCATATCTCTCGACCCGGGCATGAGCATGGAAAACCATTTTCAGCTCTTCGAACATCTCATATGCTCCATGCCTCTCAAAACGCTTTTGGAGACCCGGCTCTAAGCTGTATAGCATGCCGCACTGAACGAGGGAGTAATCATCGCAACGTGATTGCCAAGCGTTCATAACGTCTTGTTCTGCAGGGAGAACAGGTGTGTCACCCAGCGGTGCTCGTAGGACATAATCTTTCTTGGCAGCTATGAGGATGATCCTCAGGTTCCGGACCCAGTCCGTATAGTTGCTGCCATCGTCTTTTAGCTTGGTTTTCTCTAGGAACGCATTGAAGTTGAGGACTACGTTGGCCATTTGATCTACAAGACATATTGTAAATAATTTAGACTAAGTTCATGATAATTAAGTTCTTCTAATCAAATGAACTCCCACTTAGATAGACATCCCTCTTCCAGTCATCTAAGTATAACATGATCCGAGTCAACTAGGCCGTGTCCGATCATCACGTGAGACGGACTAGTCAACATCGGTGAACATCATCATGTTGATCGCATCTTCTATACGACTCATGCTCGACCTTTCGGTCTTCTGTGTTCCGAGGCCATGTCTGTACATGCTAGGCTCGTCAAGTCAACCTAAGTGTTTGCATGTGTAAATCTGTCTTACACCCGTTGTATGTGAACATTAGAATCTATCACACCCGATCATCACGTGGTGCTTCGAAACAACGAACTGTCGCAACGGTGCACAATTAGGGGGAACACTTCTTGAAATTATTATGAGGGATCATCTTATTTACTACCGTCGTTCTAAGTAAACAAGATGCAAAGCATGATAAACATCACATGCAATCAAATAATAAACGTGACATGATATGGCCAATATCACATAGCTCCTTTGATCTCCATCTTGGGGCTCCATGATCATCTTGTCACCGGCTTGACACCATGATCTCCATCATCATGATCTCCATCATCGTGTCTCCATGAAGTTGCTCGCCAACTATTACTTCTACTTCTATGGCTAAGGCGTTTAGCAATAAAGTAAAGTAATTTACATGGCGTTTCTCAATGACACGCAGGTCATACAAAAATAAAGACAACTCCTATGGCTCCTGCCGGTTGTCATATTCATCGACATGCAAGTCGTGATTCCTATTACAATAGCATGAACATCTCATACATCACATATAGATCATTCATCATTCATCACAACTTTGGCCATATCATATCACAAAGCACTTGCTGCAAAAACAAGTTAGACGTCCTCTAATTGTTGTTGCAAGTTTTACGTGGCTGAATTAGGGTTCTAGCAAGAACGTTTTCTTACCTACGTTAAACCACAACGTGATTTGTCAACTTCTATTTACCCTTCATAAGGACCCTTTTCATCGAATCCGCTCCAACTAAAGTGGGAGAGACAGACACCCGCCAGCCACCTTATGCAACTAGTGCATGTTAGTCGGTGGAACCGGTCTCACGTAAGCGTACGTGTAAGGTTGGTCCGGGCTGCTTCATCCCACAATACCGCTGAAGCAAGATAAGACTAGTAACGGCAAGAAAGTTGACAACATCTACGCCCACAACAAATTGTGTTCTACTCGTGCAATAGAGAACTACGCATAGACCTAGCTCATGATGCCACTGTTGGGGAACATTGCAGAAAACAAAACTTTTTCCTACGATTTCACCAAGATCCATCTATGAGTTCATCTAGCAACGAGTGATTGGATGCATCTACATACCTTTGTAGATCACGAGCGGAAGCGTTCAGAAGAACGGGGATGAAGTAGTCGAACACGACGTGATCCAAATCACCGGAGATCCTAGCACCGAACGGACGGCACCTCCGCGTTCAACACACGTACGGTCAGCGTAACGTCTCCTTCTTCTTGATCCAGCAAGGGGAAAGGAGAGGTTGAGAAAGATGGCTCCAGCAGCAGCACGACGGCGTGGTGATGGTGGAGCTGCAGTACTCCGGCAGGGCTTCGCCGAGCTCTATGGAGGAGGAGGAGGTGTTGGAGAGGGAGAGGGAGGCGCCAAAGCAAAGGGTGCGGCTGCCCCCCTCCCCTCCCCCCTTTATATAGGCCTCTGGGGGGGGGGCGCCGGCCCTGGGAGATCTGATCTCCCAAGGGGGGCGGCGGCCAGGGAGGTTTCCCTCCCCCCAAGCCATCTAGGAGGTGCCTTCCACCACTGGGACTCCTCCCTTTTGGAACCCTAGGCGCATGGGCCCCTTGGGGCTGGTTCCCCTTGGCCCATGTAGGCCAAGGCGGATCCCCTAAGGCCCATGTGGCCCCCTGGGGCAGGTGGCCCCACCTGGTGGACCCCCGGGACCCCTCCGGTGGTCCCGGTACAATACCGATAACCCCGAAATTTGTCCCGATGGCCGAAACAGCACTTCCTATATATAATTCTTTACCTCCGGACCATTCTGGAACTCCTTGTGACGTGCAGGATCTCATCCGGGACTCCGAACAACATTAGGGTTACTGCACATACATATTCCTACAACCCTAGCATCACCGAACCTTAAGTGTGTAGACCCTACGGGTTCGGGAGACATGCAGACATGACCGAGACGGCTCTCGGGCAATAACCAATAGCGGGATCTGGATACCCATGTTGGCTCCCACATGCTCCATGATGATCTCATCGGATGAACCACGATGTCGAGGATTCAATTAATCCCGTATACGATTCCCTTTGTCAATCGGTATTTTACTTGCCCGAGATTTGATCGTCGGTATCCCAATACCTCGTTCAATCTCGTTACTGGCAAGTCACTTTACTCGTACCGTAATGCATGATCCCGTGACCAAACACTTGGTCACATTGAGCTCATTATGATGATGCATTACCGAGTGGGCCCGGTGAAACCTCTCCGTCAAGCGGAGTGACAAATCCCAGTCTCGATCCGTGTCAACCCAACAGACACTTTCGGAGATACCCGTAGTATGCCTTTATAGTTACCCAGTTACGTTGTGACATTTGGCACACCCAAAGCACTCCTACGGTATCCGGGAGTTACACGACCTCATGGTCTAAGGAAAAGATACTTGACATTGGAAAACTCTAGCAAACGAACTATACAATCTTATGCTATGTTTAGGATTGGGTCTTGTCCATCACATCATTCTCCCAATGATGTGATCTCGTTATCAATAACATCCAATGCCCATAGTCAGGAAACCATGACTATCTATTGATCAACGAGCTAGTCAACTAGAGGCTTACTAGGGACATGTTGGTGTCTGTTATTCACACATGTATTACGATTTCCGGATAACACAATTATAGCACGAATAAAGACAATTATCATGAACAAGGAAATATAATAATAATGCTTTTATTATTGCCTCTAGGGCATATTTCCAAGAACAACAACCCGGCAGGTGGGGTCGACAATGCTCAGGAGATGGTGGACCAGGCCCGTGCGCAGAAGGAGGCCGAGTTAGCGGCGCAGCATCAGGCTCGTCAGCTTACACCTGTTCTTCCGACTGCTACGGTTGAACCTGGAGTTATCTCTAGCTCTCTGGGGGTGCCGTGCCTCGTCCCCGCTTTACGCAACGTGCGCCTACCTAAAGATTTCAAGGGCCCGCGCAAGGTGCCGAACTACACAGCGGATCAGCCTCCGGAGACATGGGTGGAGAGCTATGAGATGGCCATGGAGATGCTGGATGTGGATGACACGGCATGTGCAAAGTATTTTACTATGATGCTAGAGGGGACGGCCCGGACTTGGTTGAAAAGCCTACCACCCAATTCTATTAGTTCATGGGCCCAGCTGCGAGCCCGGTTTATCAATAATTTCAAAGACATGTGTAAGCAGCCAATGTCGATAGTCGATCTAGATGCTTGTGGCCAGCAAGAAGGGGAATCAACAACTCATTGGGTGCGCCGGGTATCCCAAGTTTTGCATTCATCAGATCGCATTAACGTAGATACAGCCGTTGTGTTGTTAGAAGGCAACTGTCGGTTTGGCCCCCTGAAGCTGAAATTGGGTCGGATGAAGCGCGATTGCACGAATATGGGAACGCTCATGACCGCTCTGGTAAAGTATGCTGATTCTGACAATACCAAAGATCCTGAGTCTGACGACGACAAGACAGGGAAGGGAAAGAAGAACAGCAATAACAAGGGCCAGCAGCACTAGCCAGCAGGCAGTGGGGGCGGAGGCAAGCGTAAACCGGATGGGAGCATGGATTTTGTGGCTAACACCAATGCACAGAATAAGGGCCAGCGACGTAAGGGTAAACCGCCAAGTTCGCGCGGAGGGCCCAGTCCCAATCCGGAGCGTTTGAACTTTCTGTTAAACCAACCCTGTCCGAAGCACGGAACAAAGGAGGAGCCAGCAACCCACCTTTGGAAGGATTGTTACATCATGAAGGAGTTCGAGAGTTCTAACATTTTTCAGTATGATCATGGCTCTGGTAGCGGTTCAGGTTCCGGGCCGGGTTACGGCGGTGGAAATTCCGGTCCAGGATTCAACGGTAATCCGGGCGGGCAGAACAATCAAAATAGTCAAAATAACCAAGGTGGTTACAACCACCAGCAGCAGCAGCAGTCGGGTTATCAGAGCAACCCGAAACAGTTGAGTAGCGGGCAGTATCATGTTTTTACTACCAGCCTGGATAAGCGAGATAGGAAGCTTCAGAGGCGGGCAGTCAGTGCTGTTGAACCGGCCGTACCTCATTACCTGCGCTGGTCGGAGCAACCAATTACATGGAGTTGAGAAGATCATCCTCCTAGGGTTTATAATCCGGGTCAGTTGGCGTTGGTGGTGGCACCTCAGGTGGGGGGTTATAATTAAGCTCACCAAAGTGCTCATGGACGGAGGAAGCAGCATTAACATCTTATATTATGAGACTTTCCATCGTATGGGGCTGGTTGATAAAGATCTCAGACCGACCAATACGGTGTTCCATGGTGTGGTGCCCGGCAAATCTGCATATCCTGTTGGTAAGATAGCCCTGGAAGTGGTCTTTGGCGATGATCATGATTCCAGATCGGAGACACTGACGTTTGAAGTGGTTAAAATCGAGAGTCCTTACCACGCCTTGTTCGGACGACCGGCCTATGCTAAATTTATGGCACAACCTTGCTATGTATATTTACAGCTCAAGATGCCGGGTTACAAGGGGACCATAACGGTTCACGGAAGTCGTAGGATTGCTTTGGAGTGCAAGGAAGGAGATGCGACTTACGCAGAGTCGGTTTGTGCCATCGAGGAGCTAAGGCATTACAAGGATAATGTTGATCCGGAGGACATGACTTCACTAAAGAAACCAACTACGGAGCATGATCCGGCCCTTAAGTTTAAATCAGCAGCTGAGACTAAGCTTGTTGACTTCGTTCCCGGCGATTCGTCCAAGCAGTTCAGTATCAGTGCCAATCTGGATCCGAAATAGGAAAATGCGCTCATCGAGTTCATCCGTGAGAATCGGGACATCTTTGCATGGAAGCCTTCTGACATGCCTGGTGTACCGAGGCGACTCGCTAAGCACACCCTTAATGTGGATCCTAAGTACAAACCGGTGAAACAGTTCCTGCGCCGGTTTAACGAAGAAAGACGTAAAGCGATCGGTGAGGAAGTAGCCAGACTCTTGGCAGCTGGGTTTATTATTGAAGTTTTTCATCCTGAGTGGCTTGCTAATCCGGTGCTGGTTCTTAATAAAAACGGCACCTGGTGCATATGTGTGGATTACACAGATTTGAATAATGCTTGTCCAGCAGATCCCTTTGCCGTCCCCCGTATTGATCAAATCATTGATGCTACGGCGGGCTGCGAGCGTTTAAGTTTTCTGGATGCCTATTCGGGTTATCATCAGATCAAGATGGCAGTTAAGGACCAGGAGAAGACGGCATTCATTACTCCCTTTGGAGCCTTCTGCTATGTTTCTATGCCCTTTGGGCTTAAGAGTGTGCAGGCCACTTACCAACGGTGTGTGCAAAATTGCCTCCATGAACTGATTGGTCCCAATGTGCATGCGTATGTGGATGATATTGTGGTTAAGTCACGAAAGAAAGAGACTCTGGTTGACGATTTGAAGGAGACCTTTGATAACTTGAGGACGTATAAAATGATGCTCAATCCGGCTAAATGCGTTTTTGGTGTACCTGCAGGCAAATTGTTGGGTTTCTTAGTGTCCAATAGAGGAATTGAGGCCAATCCGAAAAAAATCACAGCCATCACCTCCTTGGCTAAACCGAAGTGTATCAATGATGTTCAGCGTGTGGCCGGACGGATTGCCACGGTAAGCCGGTTTATCAGTCGCCTCGGTGAGAAAGCGATTCCCTTGTATCAAATGCTCAAAAAGACAGATCAATTTGTCTGGAGTCCTGAGGCTGATAAAGCGTTTGAGGATTTGAAGCAACAATTGGCTAATCCGCCAGTGCTTGCAGCTCCCGTTAATAAGGAGCCACTCCTGTTGTATGTTGCTGCTAACGCCAGGGCGGTCAGTGTGGCAATTGTGGTGGAACAGAAGGAAGCAGGGAAAGAGCATCTAGTTCAACGTCCGGTTTACTATATCAGCGAGGTGCTTATTGAGTCCAAGCAAAGGTATCCGCACTGGCAGAAGCTGGTATATGGAGTTTTTATGGCAAGCCGGAAGCTGAAGCAATATTTTCAAGGGCACCCCATCACGGTGGTCAGTTCTGCCCCCTTGGGTAACATCATACAGAACCGGGAGGCGACTGGTCAGATTGCCAAGTGGGCTATAGAGCTTGGGCCGCACAGTTTGAAATACGTGCCCCGGACGGCAATAAAATCACAAGCACTTGTCGATTTCATAAACGATTGGACGGAGCTGCAAGCACCAGAAGAGAAGCCAGATCACACATATTGGACCATTCATTTTGACGGATCCAGACAATTGGAGGGCTCGGGGGCTGGAGTCGTTTTAGCTTCCCCACGAGGTGACAAGTTTTGTTATTTCCTCCGCTTAATGTTCCCTTGTACTAACAATGCAGCTGAGTACGAAGCTTTACTCCATGGTCTCCGGATGGCTAAGGAAATGAATCTAAGCCGGGTTAGGTGCTTTGGTGACTCGGATCTAGTGGCTCAGCAAGTATCTGGTACCTGGGATTCTAAGGACCCACTCATGGCTTCTTACCGTCGTGAAGTGGATATTGTGGCAGGTCATTTTAAAGGCTACCAAGTGGACCATGTCGACCGTAGGAAGAACGAAGCAGCGGACGCTTTAAGCCGGTTGGGCTCTCAGCGTAAACCAGTCCCGCCCAATGTTTTCCTGGATGTATTATATCACCCATCGGTACAACTCCCTGGTGAAGCGGATTTGGCTATTCCTGATCCGGAGGCTCAGTTGGTGGCGGCTCTTCACATCACCCCGGATTGGACGCTTCCTTATCTTGCGTATATGAACCGGGGCGAGTTACCAGAAGATGAGATCTTGGCCCGACAGATAATTCGACGGTCCAAGTCTATGACCATTGTCAAGGGTGAATTACATCATCGCAGTGTGTCAGGGGCGTTACAACGGTGTGTGTCCCCTGAGGAAGGATGCGAAATACTGCGTGAGATACATGAAGGAGATTGTGGTCACCACGCCGGTTCAAAATCACTGGTGGCTAAAGCATTCTGCCACGGGTTCTATTGGTTGACCGCTCATGCTGATGCGGAAGACCTGGTCAGGCTATGTGATGGTTGCCAGAAATTTTCCAGACGAGCTCACATACCGGCCCAAGAATTGAGGATGATTCCAATTACTTGGCCGTTTGCAACATGGGGTCTGGATATGGTTGGGCCTTTCAAAAGGTCCAAGGACAAGAAGACCCACCTCTTGGTGGCGGTTGACAAATTTACAAAGTGGGTGGAGGCAGAACCTGTTAGCAAGTGTGACGCAGACACGGCGGTCCGGTTCATCAAAAAGGTGATTTTTCGGTTTGGCTTTCCACACAGCATCATCACAGATAACGGTACCAATTTATCCAAAGGTGCCATGAAGGAGTTCTGCGAACGTGAGCATATACGACTTGACATCTCATCTGTAGCTCACCCACAATCTAATGGTCAAGCGGAACGGGCGAATCAAGAGATCTTGAGAGGTATCAAACCTAGGCTTTTGGTCCCTTTGCAGAGGACGCCGGGTTGCTGGGTTGAGGAGCTACCGTCTGTGTTATGGAGTATCAACACCACGCCTAACAGGTCCACGGGGTTTACACCGTTCTTCATGGTCTATGGAGCGGAGGCGGTTCTCCCCAGTGATATACGTCATGACTCACGTACGGAAATACACGTACGGAAATCATAAAATCTGTAAAAACAAAGGTAAGACGCTTACAGCAGGCGGTTTATTGGTAGCGCAGAAAGGAAGCAGACCGGTTCAGGCACAAGCGTATTCCGGTTCATTCAGCATCTTTTTCACGGCTTCCGTGACTTCATCTTCAGTCAGCTGAATATTGCAGTGCCTTAAAGGATCGTTAACCCGACCAGTATACTTGCACATTAAACCGGAGCGTATACTGAGAGGCAGGATGCTCCATGAAATCCAGCAACGGGCAAGATCAACTCCCGTCAAACCGTTGGCCATGAAGGCTCTAAGCTTGGACAGCTGAGGGGCATACTTACTTCTCTCTTTGGCAGTTAGCCTTGGGGGGAAGGGGTGTGTATTGCTAAGTCTTTCTGGACGGAAGCCAGGCAGAGGATTTTCATCAGCAGGGGAAGTGTCTCTGCAATAGAACCAAGTGTGATTCCATTCCTGGGGATGACTATGCAGCTTGGCGTGAGGATAGGTGACTTCTTTCCTCTTCTAAATTGCCATGCCACCCAGTTCCATGTGAGGGCCATCGGTAAACTCTGTGCGCCGGTTCAAGTGGAAACAGTCTCGGAATAGCTCAACTGTGGGTTCCTCTTGAAAGTATACCTCACAAAGCACTTGGAAGTGGCAGATGTTGGTAACAGAGTTCGGACCAACATCTTGCGGGCGCAATTGAAAATTGGCCAAGACATCCCGGTAAAATTTTGAACCGGGTGGATTAAAGCCCCGGGCCAGGTGATCCGCAAAAACATCGACTTCTCCTTCTTGTGGGGTGGGAGGACATTCTTTACCTGGAACTCTCCAATGGATGGTATTTTTGCTACTCAAAGCACCAGTCAGAACTAAGTTATTCAGTTGTGTCTCTGTGACACGAGAGGGAACCCAGTTGCATTCATATATCTGCTTCGCCATGATGAAATCTACAAGACAAAATTATTCTGGTTTAAGAATATGTTTGATCTTAAACCGAAGGTGCATCTATTTAAACCGGAGCTATCTGAGATGACAGCGTCCGGCGGTTCAACAAGGGGACTAATGGTATATACGGGTTCGTTTGGTCGCTCTCCTAAAGTTAAACCGCCGGAGCTGAGAATTAAGAGTATGTGGACAGAAACAGGTTTCACACTGATTCTTTCAAAACAACGGATCTACAGCTAGTGCGGAAAAGAAGTAAAAACATAAAGTTAAGCTTACAACAGAACAGTATAGGTTCGAACAAGCAGGAAAAAGAATGGGATCTAAGGAGTCGAATAAGAATTTATGGATGAATGTTAAAAGCGGCTGGAAATTACAGTATAGGTGCCAAGATCTGTCTACAGGACTTGCCATGGAGATGAACAACAAGCAAGAACATGGTAGGGATGATGAACCCTAGAATGGATCTGTGACAAGGGAGTAGAAGCCTTACCAGGATTCGAGCAGACGCGGAAGATCGCCGCGATTCTCTGGTGCGGTCAGGTTGATGCAGCGGCCCAGGGTGATGCAGAAGTCGGCGACGGCGGTGGAGCTCCAAGGTCTGGGGCGCGAGGAAGACGAAGACAGAAGGGACGAAGGGGAGGATAAGAAAAATGACCTTCCGGTCCTATTTATGGGGCGTAGTGCCTGTGTCAGGCGCGCGAATCCAGGAGCTGCAGATTTCGGAAGCCCAACTGTCGCCTTGATTATTGCGGGTCTAACAAATGAAAGCGGTATCTTTATGATGATGTCATGCCGGTTTACATTAACCAGAGGAGATGACGACACGACGGTTTAACAGTTATCGGAAGATATTGAATACAGGGTTTTTCGCTAAGGATTGACATGAACCTGTTCAAATCAATCTGGGGCCTAATGTTGGGGATATTACTACTTGGTGTAAACCGGCCTATATGGTCCGGCTTAGCTTCGTCGATGGACCCAAGATGTTAAAGCCCAAAGAGGCATGGAAGGGCCCAAGGCCTATAGTCGGTTTAGGGTTTGTAGCCGTAAACCGGCTTGATGTAAACTTGCACTGTAAGTTAGGAATAAAGAGACCAACCCGGGCACGATTATCAACCGGAGGTTGGGACTCTGTAAACCGACGGGCGTCACCCATGTATATAAGGGGACGACCCGACGATGGTTTAGGGACAGACAACAACAACTCGAGACTTAGGCAAAGCTTATTTGCTCCCTAGTCGCCGAAACCACATCAATCCCATCACAACTAGACGTAGGCTTTTTCCTTCATCGAAGGGGCCGAACTAGTATAAAACTCTCTGTGTCCTTGTGTCCGCTTTAACCCCTTCAAGTTAACCGGTTGCGATGGCTCCACGACTAAATCCTTTCGCTAGGACATCTGCCGCGACAAACCCACGACACATTGGTTCGGACACGACCAAGCCCCCAAGTGAAATTATCAAGCTTTTTGTAAAGCGAATTCAAGGGGTAAACCGGAGGTCGATTTAAAGCAAATCAACTCCGTGTAACCACGCATGATATGAAGAAAACAGAGACCCCGCTTTAGCCGAGGCTCCGGTTTATTATATTGATCATAATATATACATTGTCATAATATGTACATAAGCAGAGCCGATGACTCATGTATAGTAAGGCCGAAGATGAGCTATGTTCCACGGCCTGTTGGTCTCCTCCTCTGATGTGCGTGAGTCTTTATGCTCTCGAATGTCAATCAGATAGTATGACCCATTGTTCAGATTCTTGCTGACCACAAAAGGTCCTTCCCAAGGTGGGGATAACTTGTGCATATCAGTTTGATCCTGGATGAGCCGGAGCACTAAATCCCCCTCCTGAAAAGTTCTGGTTCTGACACGACGGCTGTGGTAACGACGAAGATCTTGCTGGTAAATCGCTGAACGGGCAGCTGCTAAATCACGCTCCTCATCCAACAAGTCCAAAGCGTTCTGTCGCGCCGTCTCATTGTCCGCTTCAACATAAGCTGCTACACGAGGCGAGTCATGACGTATGTCACTGGGAAGAACCGCCTCCGCTCCATAAACCATGAAGAATGGTGTATACCCCGTGGACCTGTTAGGTGTAGTGTTGATACTCCATAACACAGACGGTAGCTCCTCAACCCAGCAACCCGGCGTCCTCTGTAAAGGGACCAAAAGCCGGGGCTTGATACCCCTCAAGATCTCTTGATTCGCCCGTTCTGCTTGACCATTAGATTGTGGGTGAGCTACAGATGAGATGTCAAGCCGTATATGCTCACGCTCGCAGAACTCCTTCATGGCACCTTTGGATAAATTGGTACCGTTATCTATGATGATGCTGTGTGGAAAGCCAAACCGGAAAATCACATTTTTGATGAACCGAACTGCCGTGGCCGCATCACACTTGCTAACAGGCTCTGCCTCCACCCACTTGGTGAACTTGTCAACCGCCACCAAGAGGTGGGTCTTCTTGTCCTTGGACCTTTTGAAAGGCCCAACCATATCCAGAACCCATGTTGCAAACGGCCAAGCAATTGGAATCATCCTCAATTCTTGGGCCGGTATGTGAGCTCGTCTGGAAAATTTCTGACAACCATCACATAACCTGACCAGATCTTCCGCATCAGCATGAGCGGTCAACCAATAGAAACCATGGCGGAACGCTTTAGCCACCAGTGACTTTGAACCGGCATGGTGACCACAATCTCCTTCATGTATCTCACGCAGTATTTCACAACCTTCCTCATGGGACACACACCGCTGTAACGCCCCTGACACACTGCGATGATGTAACTCGCCCTTGAAAATGGTCATGGACTTGGACCGTCGAACGATCTGCCGAGCCAATGTCTCATCCTTTGGTAGCTCGCCTCGGTTCATGTATGCGAGATAAGGAATCGTCCAATCCGGAGTGATGTGAAGAGCCGCCACCAACCGAGCCTCCGGATCAGCAATAGCTAAATCCGCTTCACCAGGGAGTTGTACCGATGGGTTATATAATACATCCAGGAAAACATTGGGCGGGACCGGTTTACGCTGAGAGCCCAACCGGCTTAAAGCGTCAGCCGCTTCATTCTTCCTACGGTCCACATGGTCCACCTAGTAGCCTTTAAAATGACCTGCCACAATATCCACCTCACGACGGTAAGCAGCCATGAGTGGGTCCTTAGAATCCCAGGTACTAGATACTTGCTGAGCCACTAGGTCCGAGTCACCAAAGCACCTAACCTGGCTTAGATTCATTTCCTTAGCCATCCGGAGACCATGGAGTAAAGCTTCGTACTCAGCTGCATTGTTAGTACAAGGGAACATTAAGCGGAGGACATAACAAAACTTGTCACCTCGTGGGGAGGATAAAACGACTCCAGCCCCTGAACCCTCCAATTGCCTGGATCCATCGAAATGGATGGTCCAATATGTCTGATCCGGCTTCTCCTCCGGAGCTTGCAACTCCGTCCAATCATTGATGAAAATCAACAAGTGCTTGTGACTTCACCGCCGTTCGGGGCACGTACTTCAAACCGTGCGGCCCAAGTTCTATAGCCCACTTGGCAATCCGACCAGTCGCCTCCCGGTTCTGTATGATGTCACCCAAGGGGGCAGAACTGACCACCGTGATGGGGTGCCCTTGAAAATACTGTTTCAGTTTCCGGCTCGCCATAAAAACTCCATATACCAGCTTCTGCCAGTGCGGATACCTTTGCTTGAACTCAATAAGCACCTCGCTGATATAGTAAACCGGACGCTGAACCGGATGCTCTTTCCCTGCTTCCTTCCGTTCCACCACAATTGCCACACTGACCGCCCTGGCATTAGCAGCAACGTACAACA
>NC_057801.1:819930525-819930954 GCF_018294505.1 Triticum aestivum | reverse complement strand
TTAAACCGACGGAGGAACTGTTTGACCGGTTTGTATTTAGGATCCACATTAAGAGTGTGCTCAGCGAGTCGCCTCGGTACACCAGGCATGTCAGAAGGCTTCCACGCGAAAATGTCCCGATTCTCACGGATGAACTCGATGAGCGCGCTTTCCTATTTTGGATCCAGGTTAGCACTGATGCAGAACTGTTTGGACGAATCGCCAGGCACAAAATCAACAAGCTTGGTTTCAGCAGCTGACTTGAACTTCAGGGCTAGATCATGCTCCGTAGTTGGCTTCTTTAGCGAAGTCATGTCCTCCGGATCAACGTTATCTTTGTAATGCTTTAGCTCTTCAGTGGCACAAACCGATTCTGCATAAGTCGCATCTCCTTCCTCGCACTCCAAAGCGATCCTACGACTTCCGTGAACCGTTATGGTCCCCTTGTAA
>NC_057801.1:819920408-819930269 GCF_018294505.1 Triticum aestivum | reverse complement strand
CCGGCATCTTGAGCTGTAAATATACATAGCAAGGCCATGCCATAAATTTAGCATAGGCCGGTCGCCCAAACAAAGCGTGGTATGGACTCTGGATTTTAACCACTTCAAACGTCAGTGTCTCCGATCTGGAATCATGATCATCACCAAAGGCCACTTCCAGGGCTATCTTACCAACAGGATATGCGGATTTGCCGGGTACCACGCCATGGAACACCGTATTGGTCGGTCTGAGATCTTTATCAACCAGCCCCATACGACGGAAAGTCTCATAATACAAGATGTTAATGCTGCTTCCTCCGTCCATGAGCACCTTGGTGAGCTTATAGCCTCCCACCTGAGGTGCCACCACTAACGCCAACTGACCCGGATTATAAACCCTAGGAGGATGATCTTCTCGACTCCATGTAATTGGTTGCTCCGACCAGCGCAGGTAATGAGGTGCGGCCGGTTCAACAGCACTGACTGCCCGCCTCTGAAGCTTCCTATCTCGCTTATCCAGGCTGGTAGTAAAAACATGATACTGCCCGCTACTCAACCAGCGCAGGTAATTGATTGTTTTGATTGTTCTGCCCGCCCGGATTACCATTGAACCCTGAACCGGAATTTCCACCGCCGTAACTCGGCCCGGAACCTGAACCGCCACCAGAGCCATGGTCATACCTTAAAATGTTAGAACTCTTGAACTCCTTCATGATGTAACAATCCTTCCAAAGGTGGGTTGTTGGCTCCTCCTTTGTTCCGTGCTTCGGACAGGGTTGGTTTAGCAGATAGTTCAAACGCTCTGGATTGGGACTGGGCCCTCCGCTTGAACTCGGCGGTTTACCCTTACGTCGCTGGCCCTTATTCTATGCATTGGTGTTAGCCACAAAATTCATGCTCCCATACGGTTTACGCTTGCCTCCGCCCCCATTGCCCGCTGGCTGATGCTGCTGGCCCTTGGGGTTGCTGGTCTTCTTTCCCTTCCCTGTCTTGTCGTCGTCAGACTCAGGATCTTTGGTATTGTCAGAATCAGCGTACTTTACCTGAGCGGTCATGAGCGTTCCTATATCCGTGCAATCGCGCTTCATCCGACCCAATTTCAGCTTCAGGGGGCCAAACCGGTAGTTACCTTCCAGTAGCACAACGGCTGTATCTGCGTTAATGCGATCTGATGAATGCAAAACCAGGGATACCCGGTGCACCCAATGAGTTGTTGATTCCCCTTCTTGCTGGACACAGGCAGCTAGATCGACTATCGACATTGGCTGCTTACACGTGTCTTTGAAATTATTGATAAACCGGGTTCACAACTAGGCCCATGAACTAATAGAATTGGCCATCCCCTCCAGCATCATAGGAAAATACTTCGCACATGCCGTGTCATCCACATCCAGCATCTCCATGGCCATCTCATAGCTCTCCACCCATGCCTCCGGAGGCTGATCCGCCGTGTAGTTCGGCACCTTGCGCGGGCCTTTGAAATCTTTAGGCAGGCGCACGTTGCGTAAAGCGGGGACGAGGCACGGCACCCCCAGAGAACTAGAGATAACTCCCAGTTCAACCGTAGCAGTCGGAAGAACAGGTGTAAACTGACGAGCCTGATGCTGCGCCGCTAACTCGGCCTCCTTCTGCGTACGGGCCCGGTCCGCCACCTCCTGAGCATTGTCGACCCCTCTTGCCGGGTTCTTGCCGCGGGGTGCTTCACGTCGCGCATTACTCGACACGGCCGGTTCGTCCATGCGCCTACTGTAGCTCCGGCTTGGGCGAGGGGTGGAGTGGATCCGATCGCGGCTCTGCGAATACGCTTCCTATTGGGCCAAAGCGGTCCTGAGGAGCTCCTTGACCCGACGCGTTTCTACGGCCTGTGGTGAATCACCATCGATCGGAATAGATTCCAACCGTGCTGCTGCCGCAACAAGGTTATCCATCGGGTTGGAGTAGTGACCCGGTGGCATTGGTACTGCTTGAGGCATACCAGTGTTATGATGAGGCAGATTTATTATGCGGTGCTGAACCGGGGCGCCTGTTCCAGGCACTTCCGCCCGGTTTACCTCCGGCGGATTACTGGCCCCCGCTCCGGGGGTGTTAAAGAGGTTTCTGGCCTCGAAGACCGAAGGCAAACGAGATCGGTATTTCCTCTTCAAGACTTCATGTGATGCATTCTGGTCCAGCATGAGCCTATAAGCCTGCGCATCCAAAGCGGCGCGTTCTGCCGCCATCCTGGCTTCTTCTGCTGCCAGATCCGCTTTAGCTTGAGTGATCTGCTCTCTCACCTTAGCAACTTCCGCGCTGTGAGCAACCTGATCCACCGGGTTAGCCTCCGCCATATGTGCAGCCAACACATCGAACAGATCTGATAAAACTTGAGCCGGCGGGTCCGAAGGGCCTCCAGCCCATCCAGCTGTTGCCGCTGCTGAACCGGAGGTCATCGCCGCCGCAGTTGTCGAGTGAGGCACTGCTTGCGTTCCAGCCATGAATATCCCAACTCGATTGGGCAGATCAGAGGGGTCCGGAATACTATCACCGTCGGAATAGCCCCCAATCCGGCCATCTTGCAACTGATACAGAGATTCAGTTTCCCCGATTGACGCTTCATCGCCGGAGTAGACGGCGGTTTCGCCACCAGATTCTGATCCCTCCTCATAGCTTCCTCCGTGGATGACTCCCATGAAGGCACGCTTCCTGGCTGGTTTAACCTGGGCAGATCTCGCACACTGAGCTGTCTCGATGAGGTCGGTGCAGATGTCCAGCTCAGGGCCCGGTTCACCGATCTTGCCGATGAAAACATGGATGCCACCAAAGGGGACCCGGTACCCGTACTCAATTGAGCCGGCGTCGGGGCCCCAGCCTGTGCTGTCGATGTAGAGTTTTCCACGACGACTCTTAGTCATCCGGCCCACTGCATAGCCCTCGAGTCCTTCAAAGCGGCCCTCCAAGAACTTGAAACCATCATGCGATAGCCCCACGGTGGGCGCCAACTGTCGTGGGTTTGTCACGGCAGATGTCCTAGCGAAAGGACTTAGTCGTGGAGCCATCGCAACGGGTTAGCTCGAAGGGGTTAAAGCGGACACAAGGACACAGAGGGTTTTTATACTAGTTCGGCCCCTTCGATGAAGGTAAAAGCCTACGTCTAGTTGTGATGGGATTGATGTGGTTTCGACGACTACGGAGCAGATAAGCTTCGCCTAAGTCTCGAGTTGTTGTTGTCTGTCCTCAAACCGTCGTCGGGTCGTCCCCTTATTTACACGGGTGACGCCCGTCGGTTTACAGAGTCCCAACCTCCGGTTCATAAACGTGCCCGGGTTGGTCTCTTTATTCCTAACTTACAGTACAAGTTTATATCAGGCCGGTTTACGGCTACAAACCCTAAACCGACTATTGGCCTTGGGCCCTTCTATGCCTCTTTGGGCTTTAACATCTTGGGTCCATCGACAAAGTTAACCCGGGCCATGTAGGCCGGTTTACATCAAATAGTAATATCCCCAACAAGCCCCTTAGGAAGCAACGCATAAACTAGGGTTTAAGCTTCTGCCACTCTAGCAACCCATCATCTACTTATTACTTCCCAATGCCTTCCTCTAGGCCCAAACAATGGTGAAGAGTCATGTAGTCGACGTTCACATAACACCACTAGAGGAAAGACAACCACTAGTAGAAAACATGGCTTTGGTTCGGGCCTGGCCAGCCCATTAGTCCTGGTTCTGCACGAACCGGGACCCATGGGGGGCATTCGTCCCGGTTCGTGAGCCCAGGGGGCCGGCCGGGGCCTCGTCGGCATTGGTCTCGGTTCATGTGCACCCATTTGTCCCGGTTCTAGGCACGAACCGGGACCAATGGGCCTCGCTCCTGGCCCACAGCCATTGGTCCCAGTTCGTGGCTCGAACTGGGACAAAAGGGGGAGCTTTAGTCCTAGTTCCAGCCATGAACCGGGACAAATGAGTTGCCTATATATACCCCATCGCTGCAGCAGAGCACTCCACAGTGCTCTGTTTTTTGCTGGCCGGCGAGGGGAGGGCATTTGGGTGCTCTAGCTCACCTCCTATGCACATGAGGTGTTCGATGAAATGCCCGAGCCACACTAGTTAAGCTTTCTCCTTTCAAAGCTCGACCTCCGAGCTCCATTTTTCCCGAGATTTTCTAGGTTTATATTAGCGGTCCGTCACACCCCGAACTTGTCTTCACCGCCGTCGATCGCCCGCGCCAATCTTGTCGCCGGCACCACCGTGGTGAGCCTCTTGTTCTTATCTTCTTTCTGAAGACAAAATTCTTACTTTACATAGATACTTGTCTAATATTCTTACTTTTGACACACATAATTATATATAATGCACACAGATGAACCGGCAATGGATGTATGGTGACAGACACACCTCCGAGTACATTAAGGGTGTGCATGATTTTCTCGAAGTGGCTGAGGCAAACAAGCAGAATGGTATTATGTGTTTTCCATGCCCTAAATGCGAGAATACGAAGTCTTACTCTGACCGGAAAATCCTTCACACCCACCTGCTTTACAAGGGTTTCATGCCACACTATAATGTTTGGACGAGGCACGGAGAAATAGGGGTTATGATGGAAGACAGTGAAGAAGAAGATGACGATGAAAACTATGTGCCCCCTGAATACGGTGATGCTTCAACGGTGGAAGTTGATGAAGATCAAGAGGAACCAGACGATGTGCCCGATGATGTTGCAATGGGGGAAGCTGCTGAAGATCAAGAGGAACCAGACGATGTGCCCGATGATGATGATCTCCGCCGGGTCATTGTCGATGCAAGGACGCGACGCGAAAGTCAAAAGGAGAAGCTAAAGTTCGATCGCATGTTAAAGGATCACAAAAAAGGGTTGCACCCCAATTGCGAAGATGGCAACACAAAGCTCGGTACTGTTCTGGAATTGCTGCAGTGGAAGGCAGAGAATGCTGTGCCTGACAAAGGATTTGAGAAGCTACTGAAAATATTGAAGAAGAAGCTTCCGAAGGATAACGAATTGCCCGACAGTACATATGCAGCAAAGAAGGTCGTATGCCCTCTAGGATTGGAGGTGTAGAAGATAAATGCATGCCCTAATGACTGCATCCTCTACCGCGGTGTGTACAAGGATTTGAACGCACGCCCGGTATGCGATGCATTGCGGTATAAGATCAGACGAGATGACCTTGGTGATGTTGAGGGCGAGCCCCGCACACTACATGAATTAGCTACTTTGCCGTCTGCCAGGGTAGACGGCAAAGGCATGGAAGGCGAACGGCAAAGGCCTTTCTATGTGCTCCCTCACTGAGATTTGTTTTGTATAATTTCTGTTGCTATAGATCAATGATTCGATAAGTAATTTTTGCTTAGTTGAATAAGTGTGTTAGTTCTTGCATTAGATTCTTTAAAACATCATTTATTAGTTAATTGTCTAAGTACCACTCAAACTAATATGGCTGAAACTTTACACGTTAGTAGGAATCAATCTCCTACCATATTGTATTTTTAAAATAGTTTTCACTGTTTAAACTGTCACATACATATTTAACCTTCACTTGGTTTCAACTGGTTAGGTTCTCCAGATTTAATTGAATACACATGGGTATATTGTTGTAACACATGAGTAGGCTCTCGGATGATGCAATTATACTCAACGCGAAGTTTGTAACACGTACGTATATGGAATTAAAGACATACATACTGGTTATATTGTCTGCTAATTATAGAAAACACCACTTTAGGTGAACAATACGCTATGGACATCCACATACGACCAAAAGAATGGTATTCTTATCATTGAATATGCACGTACAAAAGTAGTTAAAAACGGTGGAAGAAAGCACGGTTATAGCTATTCCATATCATAAATTAGCGACCTACAAAGTTGTAAAGAAAATTTAAAATTACGAAATAAGAATTAATTTGACGGCAGATCTTTAGTGAAAGCTCAAACGAAAGTATGGTTGGAACCATATATACTACTAAAGTAGGACCATACGTCCAACAAAAATTAACATTGACAAATATAGACACCATTCTAATTTTGTAATTATCTCAATGAAGTTTTTCCTTTGAAATGCATCAAAATTAAGTTGTCACTTTTTTTCCACTTTACACGAAAGTTCAGTTTATCCGGCAGTATACATGTGTAATACAATTAATAGGATCCTCTGTGTGCTATTCAATTGTGAAATGGAGGAGTAATACAATTTTTTAGTAAATGAAATATAACGAACTGGAGCCAAAACATTGTTGTTTTAATTGTAAGAAGTACCGATGCGACTATTGTTGTTCTCTAGTGTTTAGATGCATAAATAAAAATCTAGCAACGTGAATTATTGGTCTTGATTCCTGATGATATATTAACAGCGTATCTAAAGAAAAAGAAGTGGTTTGTTGCTAACGGAACAGTACTGTAACAAACAAAGACAAAGTGATATATTCAATTCAAGAAAATCAAGAACTTCATAAGAACTAAGACTAACGCATCATTATGTAAAGCTCTTTAGCTCCTATGCTTTTTATCATCCCAGTGCATTTTTTGTGATAAACAAACTCGGAGATCAATAATGCATCGGACAATTTGGACATGGAAAGAAGGGCTAACAATTCCTCAAAGATTGCTTTTGGTGCTGCTGAAACTCAACTTTTTTCATGCATTATTTTCTTGCTTTAACGCAAAGATAGATATATAGACGCTAAGCAAAAACAGAACAGAATAGATATATGTATGCTACTCGGACATGCCCTAACCTGGCGTTGTTGTGCCTATTTATAGCATCGTCCACCACCAGCCACTATTCCTCGCCACATCCTGCATGCCACTGTTTCGTCGTTGTTGCACCTCTTCCCTGCCCATCGCAGCACTGCTAGTCGCCATCTATTGCCCTTGTAGTAGCTGTCCCATGCTCAGCTTTTCAAGTTGTGTGTCCGCATGTGTCCGCGTAGCATGCGTCGGTGTTACGGCCACGCGAACACTCTGGTACGTGGTCACCTGCTAATTAATTCCGTCATTAGCCCTTGTGGATGGTACGGCTAATGGTGGACACCCCACGAACATGTCCACTTGCACCTTGACTTCCTATGCACCCACCATCGTGACTTCTGAGATGGTTTCGTCTACAGGACGAAATTAGATGCTAGATTTTACCATGATCAGAATATGGATGGGAGGAGACTCAATGCTACTATGCTAGGTTGTAGATGAAAGAATTAGGATACAAAGAGATGATGGATAAAATCGTACCATGTTTTTCTAGATCAAATACTTCGGAGCTGAGATTGACTTCAAAGGAGAAGCTGCATCATGGTTTAGGGCTCAGATTCCAAGAAAAGGGGATGATCGAGGACAGATTGGATGGATACCTTTTTTAGATTAATTAATGCGGCTCGGTGGAGGAAGAGGTATAGGAGGGAGATGTTTTTTTTCTAAGAGACATGCACGGGGGACATCCGGTCAGGACTCTTTGATGGAAATCATTGTATGGCTGTAGATAGTTAATTAGGGGATCGGACGGACAATTTGATTAGTTTGTGATAATTAACGTGGTGACTCGGATGGTGCTTTCAATTAGTAAATATAAGATAAGATGGATCGTTTATGAGCTAACTAAGGTAAAATGGATCAATTTAGAACTTAGGTAAAATGGATCGTTTATGAACTAACTAAGCTAATTATCCCATTTTTTTACATAAGTAAGCTAAGTACATGTCATTATTGAGCAAAACTAGTTAACTAAGCTAAGTCTAGGTCTAACTTAGGTAAAATGGATCGTTTATGAGTTAACTAAGCTAAGTCTAGAGCTAACTTTGGACATTTTGGAGGAAACAAAGCTAAGTATAAATCGTTTTAGAGCTAACTTAGGTAAAATGGATGGTTTTGGAGGTCAGTAAGCTTATTAAGTCATTTTGGAGGAAATAAAACTAAGTCTAGGTCTTTATGCATTTGTTAAGCAAAACACTAGAGAAACTTACTGTGATCATGGAGGTGTGGGAGCGGGCTGGCTCGTGCCGGTAGCTGGAGAAGGATCATGCGATGCTTGTCTGGAGTTACGCTGCACCAAAGATCATTTCCATTGTCTCGTTAGCATGGTGACACTCAAATGTTAAGACTAGCAAGTAGTGTCCATTCAAATTAAACTCACCGTCGTTCCAGGAGCAATCTCTGGCATCGGCGGAGCGGTCTGACCGTACTTCTCGCACACAGATTGCACATTTGGTTTTGACGACTCAGTCATACTAGTTTGTAATGAGACAAACACCACATGAATGTTTTGGCTAATCAGCAGAAGAAACTTACCACAAGGAGGTCCTACATGGCCCTTGCCTGCATGTCATTCCGTGCCCTCTCCTCCTCCAACATCTTTGTCGTCCTCTCCTCCAACTCCCGCTGCCTCTCCGCCGCCTCCGACAGAAGTTTCTCCGTTCTATCTCTCTCACTCTGTATAGGAGCCTGCAACACCACTCCTCGTTAGCATTTGTAGTCATTGATGGAAGCGCACACAATGTATAACTAACCTTGAAGGCGAGTTGGACTGGCCATTCACGAGGCCTTATCTCAGGAGCGGATCTCGACTGGCGCACCTTGATCTCCGGGGGAGTGCTAGGACAACGGATAAGTCCATCTCCAATGGCTATCGAGCTTGTCGTGGGAGGAGATGTTGGTGAAGTTGTTTGCATCATCGAGGTCAGACGGAGAGAATGCCTTGACTTTCTTGTAGGAGGCAGTATGGGCCATGGCGTAGAGGTCGTACACCTCTGGCACCTTATCCACCTTATTGTAGTGTGCCTGAAAGAGAGAAACAAAGTAAATTAGTAATTAAAGGGCTCAAGCTAGCATGATAAATGAATTGCATGCATCATGAAGCAAACCACATACCCAGTTCCGCCCGAACTGATATAAGTTGGAGCTGCCTTGATGGTGTGGCACACCTTCCATTTGGGCATGTTTGTCCTTGGCCGCGTTGTGGATGGCTAGCCATTCTTTTGAGCACCACTCATTGACCAACACCTCCCAACAATCCATCTGATCCGCAGACCATCTCGGAGGCGCCTAAGTTAGCAACTAGAAACTTGAGCGCTACGGCTATGAATTACTAAATGAAGGAAGTAAGTACAAGGCCTTAAGAATTACCTTCATGTACTGCTCCTTACCCAGGAACTTCTCGCGGCACGCCGGCTTGGGCTTCTTGATACCACGCAAGGCGTAGTAGTCTCGAACAGCCTGCACCCGAGCCTCATGTCGTAAGTTCTATAGTAGGCGCTTGCAGACGTTCTCGATAACATTTGCTGCCTCCTCCTCGAATCCCTCCTCACACCTGTAGAATGTCTGCAATCAAATGAGACAATATTGATTAGTACAATTAATAACTAGATAGTTGAAGATTTTTTATTGTGTAAAGGAGAAATTACCCAAAACTTTCTGATCACCACGTCTGCCCTCGTGTCGCACAAGACACCGTCGATAATCTCACCCGGCGAGGCCGGGGCAGCCAAGTAGTGCTCCCAACTCAATCCAAGCTCTGGAAGCCGACCCTCACCTGGCAACGTGACAAGCCCCGGGAAGTTTTGTCGGCAAAGCACTCCAAGGACGGAGTTGGGCCGACGGACCTTCTCATGGTGGTCCCAACCCTTGCAGCATGACAAGGCCAACGCATTAGATATCTGAAGAAACGTGAATGCATAAGGTACAAAAATATTAAATGCACTTATCTCTCCCATCAGGGAAAATCAACCACCTCTGCTCGCAGGTCGCCGGCATGGATGGGAGCCGTGTACAACCACACTGGTAGACATAGCCCCCCTCCTCCTCAATATCAGTCGGCTCCCCACCATCATCAGCATGACCACTCGGCCTCTCAGGCTGATCCGGTCAGGTACCCCATCCAGACGTGTGCTCGTCCGGGGTCTC
>NC_057801.1:819916494-819918097 GCF_018294505.1 Triticum aestivum | reverse complement strand
GGCGGGTAGCCGGGGCGGCGGCGGGTGGCTGGTGGCGGGGGCGGCGGCTGGTGGCGGTGGTCTCGTCGGGGAGGACAGAAAGAGAGAGAGAGAGAGAGGGAGGGGCGGGGTGGGGAGCCGTTATTTAGGTTATCTCTTTGCCGTCCGCCCCCCTTTGCCGTCCGCTTTTCGGCTCTTTGTCGTCCGCTCGCTGACAGCAAAGAGGGGGCCGTTAGGTTTTTTCCCCGAGCAGCTCGTTAGTGGGGCCCACCTTCCTCTTCGCCGTCCGCCAGCTAATGGCAAAGATTCTTTGCCGTCCGCTAGCGGATGGCAAAGAACTGGCTGATGGCAAAGAAGGTCTTTGCCATCAGCCAGTTCTTTGTCGTCCGTATTTTGTAAGCGGACGACAAAGTCCTTCTTTGCGGTCCACCAGTAGACGGCAAATAAGCTAATACCAGTGGTGGCAGGAAGAGGGTTCCTGCGAAGGTGATGTGGTATGCTCCTATAATACCACGGTTGAAATGACTCTTTAGAAACAAAGAGCATGCCAAGTTGATGCGATGGCACAGTGAGGACCATAAGAAAGACAGGAAGTTGATAGCACCCGCTGACGGGTCGCTGTGGAGAAAAATTGAGAGACAGTACTGGGCTGAGTTTGAAGGTGACCCAAGGAACGTATGGTTTGGTTTAAGCGCGGATGGCATTAATCCTTTCGGGGAGCAGAGGAGCAATCACAGCACCTGGCCTGTGACTCTATGTATGTATAACCGTCCTCCTTGGATGTGCATGAAGCGGAAGTTCATTATGATGCCAGTTCTCATCCAAGGCCCTAAGCAACCCGGCAACGACATTGATGTGTACCTAAGGCCATTAGTTGAAGAACTTTTACAGCTGTGGAATGAAAACGGTGTACGTGTGTGGGATGAGCACAAACAAGAGAAATTTAACCTGCATGCGTTGATGTTTGTAACCATCAACGATTGGCCCGCTCTCAATAACCTTTCAAGACAGACAATCAAGGGATACCACGCATGCATGCACTGTTTAGTGAACACCAAAAGTATATACCAGGACAAATGTAGGAAGAATGTGTACCTGGGCCATCGTCGATTTCTTCCGACCAACCATCAATGTCGAAAGAAAGGCAAGCATTTCAAAGGCGAGGCAGATCACCGGAAGAAGCCCGCCATGCGTATCGGTGATCACGTACTTGCTATGGTCAATGATTTACACGTAATCTTTGGAAAGGGTCTCAGCGGACTAGCTGTTCCGAATGACGCTGAGGGACGCGCACCCATGTGGAAGAAGAAATATATATTTTGGGACCTACCCTACTGGAAATACCTAGAGGTCTGCTCTTCGATCGACGTGATGCACGTGACAAAGAACCTTTGCGCGAACCTGCTAGGCTTCTTGGGCGTGTATGGGAAGACAAAAGATACAGCTGAGGCACGGGAGGACCTGCAACGTTTGCACGAAAAAGACAGCATGCCTCCGAAGCAGTATGAAGGTCCTGCCAGCTACGCTCTTACGAAAGAAGAGACAGAAATTTTCTTTGAATGCCTGCTCAGTATGAAGGTCCCGACTGGCTTCTCGTCGAATATAAAGGGAATAATAAATATGC
>NC_057801.1:819905785-819916253 GCF_018294505.1 Triticum aestivum | reverse complement strand
AGAGAAAAAGTTCCAGAACCTAAAGTCTCATGACTTCCACGTGATTATGACGCAACTACTTCCGGTTGCATTGAGGGGGATTCTACCGGAAAACGTCCGATTATCCATTGTGAAGCTATGTGCATTCCTCAATGCAATCTCTAAGAAGGTGATCGATCCAGAAATCATACCAAGGCTAAGGAGTGATGTGGCGCAATGTCTTGTCAGTTTCGAGCTGGTGTTCCCACCATCCTTCTTCAATATCATGACGCACGTCCTAGTTCATCTAGTCGACGAGATTGTCATTTTGGGGCCCGTATTTCTACACAATATGTTCCCCTTTGAGAGGTTCATGGGAGTCCTAAAGAAATATGTCCATAACCGCGCTAGGCCAGAAGGAAGCATCTCCATGGGCCATCAAACAGAGGATGTCATTGGCTTTTGTGTTGACTTCATTCCTGGCCTTAAGAAGATAGGTCTCCCTAAATCGCAGTATGAGGGGAGACTGACTGGAAAAGGCACGCTTGGATGGGACTCAATAATATGCAGGGACGGGCATTCTTGGTCTCAAGCACACTACACAGTTCTACAAAACTCTACCTTGGTGACCCCGTATGTCGATGAACACAAGAACAGTCTGTGGTCCAAACACCCGGAGCAGTGCAATGACTGGATTACATGTGAACACATAAGGACTTTCAGCAGTTGGTTGGAAACACGTCTCAGAGGTGACAACACTGTTTGTGATGAGCTGTACTCGTTGTCCAGGGGACCAGCTTCGACTATATTGAATTACAAAGGATACGAGATAAATGGGAATACATTTTACACGATCGCCCAAGATCAAAACAGCACTAACCAAAACAGCGGTGTCCGCTTTGATGCAGCAACCAAGAGGGGAAAGGACACATATTATGGTTACATAGTGGACATATGGGAACTTGACTATGGACATGATTTTAAGGTCCCTTTGTTTAAGTGCAAATTGGTCAATCTGTCAGGAGGTGGGGTACAGGTAGACCCACAGTACAGAATGACAACAGCGGATCTAAACAATCTTGGGTACACTAACGAACCGTTCGTCCTAGCCAATGATGTGGCACATGTTATCTATGTGAAGGACATGTCTACCAACCGAGAAAAAGAAAAGATAAGGAAGCGAATACATCATACGATGAGCCAAAGTGCCACATAGTTCTTTCAGGAAAAAGGGGCATCGTGGGAGTGGAGGGCAAGACAGACATGTCTGAAGATTATGAAAAGTTTAATGAAATTCCTCCCTTTAAAGTCAAGGCCGACGCAAGCATCCTGATAAAAGATGAACATTATCCATGGTTACGACGCAATAAGCAAAGGACACAAGCGAAGAAAAAGTGAAGACTTACTCTCCACAACTATTATGATGATACCATGCCAACTTTCAACCTTTTCGTAGTTCATGTGAAATGCCTGTTGTAACAGACATGTTTCCGTATGAAACCTTGATATCTCGAAACAGATTATCCATTTTGTACACGAAGTGCATCCAGTTTTTGCCGTAACCCTCTCAACTTTTTTGCACATGCTATGTTGATACGTCCAAAACGTATCTATAATTTCTGCTTGCTCAATGCCTCTTTTGGGTGATATTGCTATGATATTTATACACTTCCATACACTTTTGATCATATTTGGATTAACCTATTAACTCAGTGCACCCCAGTGCCAGTTTCTGTTTTCTGCTATTTTTGTATTTCAGTTTTTCCCGTCACGTAAACTGCCAGAAAAATTCCGGAAAAATTATATAAAAAATCAGCGTTCCGGAAGCTTCCACCCTGCCGAAGGAGAGCCGGAGGGGGGCCACCAGGGCCCCAGGTGCCCTGGCGGCGCGGGCTCCCCCCTGGCCGCGCCAGGTGGCCGCCTGGGCCCCCTAGGCCTCGGCTGGCGCCCCCCTTTGGCATATATTTACCTCTCGTCCCGAAACCCTCGAGGACGGAACCCTTTTTCGCGATCTCGTCTCTGTTCCGCCGCCGCCGCGCTTCCAAGATCGGGAGCACCAGGAGAACTCTTCCCGGCACCCTGCCGGAGGCGAGGATCACCACAAGGAGCCTCTCCACCGCCATGGACGCCTCCCGGATGAGTTGTGAGTAGTCTCCCTTGGACCATGGGTCCATGACCAGTAGCTATGTGATGTTCTCCTCCCCTTCTTGTGCTTCACTAATTAGACCTCGTGAGCTTCCCTACATGATCGAGGCACATATGTAACCCTTATGCTGTTGCTATGTTGAGTTTGCTGGGATCCGATGGATTGTGAGATTATGTTCAGATTGTGTTTGAGTAATATATTTGATTTACCTCTTTTATATTTATGTTCGTAAGTAATTCTTGCATGTTCTCCGTTGCTATTTATTGCTTTGGCCAAGTAGTAGGTAGTGACTCCAAGAGGGAACGTTATGCTCGATTGTGGGTTCATGCCCCTCGATGACTAGCTTGAGTGACAGAAACATGAGTCTAGGGGATGTGTTGTTGCCACAAGGGGGAAAACAACGGTGCTTGTGCCCGCGGGTGCAAGGACTGTTTACTTTACGCAAAGTTCTTTTAATGTGGTTGTCTGTTGCATTGAGTTTACACTATGGGTGGGACTCGCAACTTAATACCAGCGAGATGTTCTGGATAGATATCTCAAGGTGGATGATTAGTAGTAGATGCAGATGGATTTCGGTCTACTTGCCTTGGCGTACCGCCCATGCTTTGAACCTCAACCTTTCTTGCAGCATAGTTAGCATTGGTTTGCGCACGCAATTCTGTCAATTGCCCAGCTGTAATTTGTTTACCTCGCATAGCTGTTTTATCGTCTTTTGGGAGAGAGACATCACTAGTGAACATCATGGGACCTCGGTCCATATTACCATCATTGATCACATCTGCTATTTTCTTTACGCTTTTACTTACTATTTGCAGCAATACCTATCACTATTATCACTTGCGTTTGATCCTTTGTAAACTACAAGGCCGGAGGGATTGACAACCTCTCTGTACTCGTTGGGGACAAAGTTATTTGCATCTGTGTGCAGGTCCACGTTGATTGCTAATATCGGCGCCGTTAGCAGTTGACACCTTCTTGTTGAAACCAGGAGTCTCAGGGAAATCGATCCTTGGTATCTTTGCCAAGGGAAAACTGCCGCTACACTGCATCTCAAACCTTACACTTGGGGTAACCAACGAGGGGCGAGAAGCTCAGCAAGGCTTTTTCTGGCGCCGTTGCCGGGGACTCCACTCTTCAGGATAGGGGAGTTGCACGCTATCTTTTACCTTTGTCTTTTTAGTCTTGTTAGTTTACCTTTCAGTTTTTGCTTTAGTATCTTTTATCGAAAATTACAAAAATAGTTATCTTGCTTGCTTGTTGCTATGTGTTCCACCAAAAACACTAAATGGGAGGAGTACACCCCTTCTTCCATCACGCCAATCACCACTGTCGGGGTTTACAAAAGTAATAAACCTTGTGATTATGTTAGTCTTAATGGAGAATTATGCCCATGGCATGGTCTTCCAGGAAAAGAGTATGAGCCTCAGTTCAAAGTTGCTCCTATGCTTCCCCAAACTTGGGAAGACGTTCAAACTCTTATAATAGAGAGCAATTCAAACAAAGAGGATGACACTACAATTCTGCTTAATAATGATAAAATTGATTTTGATAAGTGTAGTATCTCGGAAGTTGTCACCTTTCTACAAAGAATGGCTAAAGATCCCCACACTAGCACGCTTAATCTTGCCTTCACAGAGCATATCACTAATGCTCTAATCAAAGCTAGGGAGGAGAAACTTAGAATAGAAACCTCCATACCTAGAAAGCTAGAAGATGGTTGGGATCCTGTGATTAAAATTAAGTTGAATAATTTCTCTTGCTATGCTTTATGTGATGTTGGAGCTAGTACCTCCATTATGCCCAAAAGAATATATGATATGCTTAACTTGAAACCTTAAGATTCTTGTTCTTTTGGTGTTCGTCTTGATTCTTCCATAAAGAAACCTTTGGGGAGGATCGATGATGTTCTTATCATTGTCAATGACAATTACGTTCCCGTTGATTTTACTATTATGGATATTGAATGTGAACCTTCTTGTCCAATTATTTTGGGACGTCCCTTTTTACGTACCGTTGGTGCCGTCATTGACATGAAAGAGGGGAATATAAAATTCCAATTTCCTCTCAAGAAAGGGATGGAACACTTCCCTCGAAAGAAGATTAAGTTACCTTTTGAGTCCGTTACACGGGCTAGCTATGCTTTTACTCTTGATACAACTTGATCTCTTTGCATTATGCCTAGCTTAAATGCATTAAAGAAAGCGCTTTTGGGAGGCAACCCACATGAATAAAATTTTTATTTTGCTTTTGTTGTGTCTTGATGTTGTTACTACAGTAGCATCATCATTGTATCTTTGCTTTTCAATTTTGTGCCAAGTGTAGCCTCTGATTGCAAGAAAGTTCAAAAGTTGTGACGCGCTGTGCAGGAAACAGATTCTGTCCTTGGATAGAAAAATTCGTATAAAATCACCAGATCATCTTTTTGGTCTAAATTTTTTCGACAGCGTGCTCTATACAATTGTCTTTCAGGCGTCTGTTCTGAGTTTTTTGATCGGAGTTGCAGAAGTACCCCGAAAAAGTCATTTACTACCTGCTGTTCTGTTTTTCACAGATTCTGTCCTGTTTTGCCTTTTCCTCATTTTGCAAACCCTGAGCTTGCTTTTTCTTTGCAAAAACCTTTTGGCAATCTCGAGAAACAGTAGACCTTCAAGAATATTCTTATTTCCAGCAAGGAACAATTATTTTATTAAGGGTACTAACCTCGCTAATCAGATTATGATGAGTTGTCTATGAAGGGAGTTTTCAAGTGTGCGAGGGAAGATGATAAAAAGATTCAGGAGTGTCAAACGCTCAAGCTTGGGGATGCCCCGTGCACCCCCAAGAAATATTCAAGAAGACTCAAGTGTCTAAGCTTGGGGATGCCCCCCGTGCATCCCCTTCTCCATCAACATTATCAGTTCGTCTTTCGTTGCACTATATTTTTATCACTTCATGTGTTATGTGCTATACTTGGAGCGTCTTGTTTTTAGTTTCCTTTTTAGTTTTCTTTAGCTTTTAATAACGAGTCGGAACTCAGCTCTCTTTGTGTGGGAGAGAAACACGCTCCACTTCAACTGAGAACATAACATAGAATTTTCATGTCTATCTTTGCTATGTGTGTTCTTTATCTTTCAATAGCTACTATCATGCTTAGCTCTTAGTTTTCATGCTTATCTTTTTAAAGAGCTTTTGTTTAGTTGGTTGCTTGAACTCTCTTTAGTTATCATGCTTATCTTATTAAGAGAGTTTGCTTCTGTTGGATTGGTTGATACGTCTATGATAAAAATGCTACGTGCATAATGATGCTTAGTAGTTCATGTTTTCTTATGGTTAATCTCGAATAGCTGGGAGGTTTCCAATATGTTATTGGAGTACCAACATGATTTGTTTGCCTATGATGTGGTATGGTTTAGTAATATCTTCCTTCGAGAATTTATTTTGATTGACTTGGCGTATGCTTACGCATATTCAAGACTGTAAAGAAAGTCTGTCAAGCCTTGATGATCTTTTGTTTCTGAGTAGCGATATAACTACCATGCCTGATTCAATGTTGCTTTGTCGCTCTGCATGATTATGACCGTCATTGCTCTCTTAGTTGGTCGCTCCCAGTCTTTTGCTAACCTCCACCTGTACTAAGCGGACTGACTGCTTGTGCATCCAAAACCTTTTAAACCAGTTATGCCATATGAGTCCACCATACCTTCCTATACATGGTATTTACCTGCCATTCCTAACGAAGACTTTCATGTACCATCTCGAAATTATTCAAAAAGCATTTCTCTTTTTGTGCCTCTGTTTTAGCTCATGAGGAAGTAGTAGTTAATTCATGATCTTTTTAAGTTGGATAAGTTTTACCCCTGGATTGCATGTATAATGTGCAAGCCCTTAATATGAGAAGGAACTGGCATTGAGTGCACCCGGCTCATAAAAGATAATACAACAAACGAATCCTCCTTCACGCTTTGTCTATGAGAAATCAGAAAACTTTGGCAGTGATAAACAAAGGAGATTAAGAGGATGTTATGATCCTCATTCAGGAGCCGTTCCTCGAAACTTGTCCGACTTAAAGAGCGATTGAGTTATCTGCTAGCATTCGTTGACGAAACATACATATATCTAAAAAAATATTATTACTCTGTTTTTAAAACCAAGAGCTCTGGTACATGCTTTGTTTTTGTTTCCGACTACGGGTTTTCAACCTTGCCAACAAAAGCCACGGTTCGAGAGTCACCACCTTCTTTTAAAAGCACCAACTATTGAGAGCATGATTGCCATTCTGAGTGTAATGTGCATAGTCCCAAAGTAGCATTGTCTTTTGCATGATTGTGATATCGTTGCTCTGAAATCATTGTATCTAGTCATCACTTAAACCTCGAAGGTGCCCCTGCATTTATGTTTTGCTTTACTAAAGGGGGCAAGCGAGATATCACTTTATCATATTGCACAGCATGCTCATTACAAATCTTTTTGATGCTTCAATATCATGTTGTAAAACTTTTAGTTCTTTGTGATTTTCTCGTGAGGTAGCAGAATTACTACAGACTCATTGT
Source organism: Triticum aestivum (assembly GCF_018294505.1). NCBI lineage: Eukaryota > Viridiplantae > Streptophyta > Magnoliopsida > Poales > Poaceae > Triticum > Triticum aestivum. The sequence goes on along the minus strand of NC_057801.1, from coordinate 819,909,620 downwards.
CTCAGTAAGCTTTTGTCATGTGACTATGAAAAGTCCTTATATGGTTAATAGCATGTCACCACAGAAATTATTCTTTCTATCATTTACCTACTCGAGGACGAGCGGGCATTAAGCTTGGGGATGTTGATACGTCCAAAACGTATCTATAATTTCTGCTTGCTCCATGCCTCTTTTGGGTGATATTGCTATGATATTTATACACTTCCATACACTTTTGATCATATTTGGACTAACCTATTAACTCAGTGCACCCCAGTGCCAGTTTCTGTTTTCTGCTGTTTTTGTATTTCAGTTTTTCCCGTCACGTAAACTGCCAGAAAAATTCCGAAAAAATTATATAAAAAATCAGCGTTCCGGAAGCTTCCACCCTGCCGAAGGAGAGCCGGAGGGGGGCCACCAGGGCCCCAGGCGCCCTGGCAGCGCGGGCTCCCCCCTGGCCGCGCCAGGTGGCCGCCTGGGCCCCCTGGGCCTCGGCTGGCACCCCCCTTTGGCATATATTTACCTCTCGTCCCGAAACCCTTGAGGATGGAACCCTTTTTCGCGATCTCGTCTCTGTTCCGCCGCCGCCGCGCTTCCAAGATCGGGAGCACCAGGAGAACTCTTCCCGGCACCCTGCCGGAGGGGAGGATCACCATCGGGAGCCTCTCCACCGCCATGGACGCCTCCTGGATGAGTTGTGAGTAGTCTCCCTTGGACCATGGGTCCATGACCAGTAGCTATGTGATGTTCTCCTCCCCTTCTTGTGCTTCACTAATTAGACCTCGTGAGCTGCCCTACATGATCGAGGCACATATGTAACCCTTATGTTGTTGCTATGTTGAGTTTGCTGGGATCCGATGGATTGTGAGATTATGTTCAGATTGTGTTTGAGTAATATATTTGATTTACCTCTTTTATATTTATGTTCGTAAGTAATTCTTGCATGTTCTCCGTTGCTATTTATTGCTTTGGCCAAGTAGTAGGTAGTGACTCCAAGAGGGAACGTTATGATCGATTGTGGGTTCATGCCCCTCGATGACTAGCTTGAGTGACAGAAACATGAGTCTAGGGGATGTGCTGTTGCCTCAAGAGGGAAAACCACAGTGCTTGTGCCTGCGGGTGCAAGGACTGTTTACTTTACGCAAAGTTCTTTTAATGCAGTTGTCTGTTGCATTGAGTTTACACTATGGGTGGGACTCGCAACTTAATACCAGCGAGATGTTCTGGATAGATATCTCAAGGTGGATGATTAGTAGTAGATGCAGATGGATTTCGGTCTACTTGCCTTGGCGTACCGCCCATGCTTTGAACCTCAACCTTTCTTGCAGCATTGTTAGCATTGGTTTGCGCACGCAATTCTGTCAATTGCCCAGCTGTAATTTGTTTACCCCGCATAGCTGTTTTATCGTCTTTTGGGAGAGAGACATCACTAGTGAACATCATGGGACCCCGGTCCATATTACCATCATTGATCACATCCGCTATTTACTTTACGCTTTTACTTACTATTTGCAGCAATACCTATCACTATTATCACTTGTGTTTGATCCTTTGTAAACTACAAGGCCGGAGGGATTGACAACCTCTCTGTACTCGTTGGGGACAAAGTTATTTGTATCTGTGTGCAGGTCCATGTTGATTGATAATATCGGCGCCGTTAGCAGTTGACACCTTCTTGTTGAAACCAAGAGTCTCAGGGAAATCGATCCTTGGTATCTTTGCCAAGGGAAAACTGCCGCTACACTGCATCTCAAACCTTACACTTGGGGTAACCAACGAGGGGCGAGAAGCTCAGCATATGTGGGTGAAATGATGATAGCATGCCAACTTTAAACCTTTTCAGAGTTCATTTGAAATGCTTTTCAATTTCAGAGTCTTATAGCTCAAAATAATCAGTAAATGCATAAAAGTAACAAATGAAGTCAGAAAGGGATGAAAATTGATGATGTGGCTTTGAATGGTGCATTTTGAACACAGAAAAAGTTTGGAGTTCAATTAAGTTCAAAAAATGAAATCCCTTTGTAATAGACGAGTTTCCGTATGAAACCCTGATACTTCGACAGAGATTATCCGTTTTATACATGAAGTGCATCCAGTTTTTGCCGTAACCCTCTGATATGTCTCCAACGTATCTATAATTTTTGATTGCTTCATGCTATATTATATATTGTTTAGAATGATTATTGGGCTTTGTTATACACTTTTATATTATTTTTGGGACTAACCTGTTAACTGGAGGCCCATCCCAAATTTTTGTTTTCTTGCCTATTTCAGTGTTCGGAAGAAAAGGAATATCAAACTGAGTCCAAACGGAATGAAACCTTCGTGAGAGTCATTTTTGGAATGGATACAATCTAGGAGACTTGGACTCTATGTAAGGGAAGCAACAAGGAAGCCACGAGGCAGGGGGACACGCCCACCCCCCCGGGCGCGCCCTCCACCCTTGTGGGCCCCTCGTGGCCCCCTTGACGTGTTTCTTCCTCCTATATATATCAATATACCCTAAAACCATCAGGGAACAGAATAGATCGGGAGTTCCGCCGTCGCAAGCCTGTGTAGCCACCAAAAACCAACCGGGACCCTGTTCTGGCACCCTGCCGGAGGGGGGGGGGATCCCTCACTGGTGGCCATCTTCATCCTCCCAGTGCTCTCCATGACGAGGCGGGAGTAGTTCACCCTCGGGGCCGAGGGTATGTACCAGTAGCTATGTGATTGATCTCTCTCTCTCTCTCTCTCTCGTGTTCTTAATTTGGCACGATCTTGATGTATCGCGAGCTTTGCTATTATAGTTGGATCTTATGTTGCTTCTCCCCCTCTACTCTCTTATAATGGATTGAGTTTTCCCTTTGAAGTAATCTTACCGGATTGAGTCTTTAATGACTTGAGAACACTTGATGTATGTCTTGCCGTGCGTATCTGTGGTGACAATGGGATATCACGTGATTTACTTGATGTATGTTTTGGTGATCAACTTGCAGGTTCCGCCCATGAACTTATGCATAGGGGTTGGCACACGTTTTCGTCTTGATTCTCTGGTAGAAACTTTGGGGCACTCTTTGAGGTTCTATGTGTTGGTTGAATAGATGAATCTGAGATTTTGTGATGCATATCTTATAATCATGCCCACGAATACTTGAGGTGACAATGGAGTATCTAGGTGACATTAGGGTTTTGGTTGATTTGTGTCTTAAGGTGTTATTCTAGTACGAACTCTAGGGCTGTTTGTGACACTTATAGGAATAGGCCAATGGATTGATTGGAAAGAATAACTTTGAGGTGGTTTCGTACCCTACCATAATCTCTTCGTTCGTTCTCCGCTATTAGTGACTTTGGAGTGACTCTTTGTTGCATGTTGAGGGATTGTTATATGATTAAACTATGTTATTATTGTTGAGAGAACTTGCACTAGTGAAAGTATGAACCCTAGGCCTTGTTTCCTAGCATTGCAATACCGTTTATGTTCACTTTTACCACTTGTTACCTTGCTGTTTTTATAATTTCAGATTACAAAAACCTATATCTACCATCCATATTGCACTTGTATCACCATCTCTTCGCCGAACTAGTGCACCTATACAATTTACCATTGTATTCGGTGTATTGGGGACACAAGAGACTCTTTGTTATTTGGTTGCAGGGTTGCTTGAGAGAGACCATCTTCATCCTACGCCTCCCATGGATTGATAAACCTTAGGTCATCCACTTGAGGGAAATTTGCTACTGTCCTACAAACCTCTGCAGTTGGAGGCCCAACAACGTCTACAAGAAGAAGGTTGCGTAGTAGACATCAAGCTATTTTCTGGCGCCGTTGCCGGGGAGGTGAGTGCTTGAAGGTATATCTTTAGATCTTGCAATC
>NC_057801.1:819899721-819904935 GCF_018294505.1 Triticum aestivum | reverse complement strand
AATTGCAATAATATCAAGTTGTTTTAAAGTTATGCTTGTTTTGCCTTCCTATGCTAGTTGATTATTGTTCCCATAAGTTATTTTCTCACAAAATCCCTATGCATAGGAAGTGGGTTAGACTTAAATGTGCTAGTCATATTCTTCATGATACTCTCTTTATGTTTCAATTCTTATCTTTTATGTGAGCATCATTGAAATCATCATGCCTAGCTAGGGACGTTAAACGATAGCGCTTGTTGGGAGGAAACCCAATTTTATTTTAGTTTCTTGCTTTTTGTTTCTTTTTAGTAATAAATAATACATATAGCTTCTGTTTAGATGTGGTTTTGTGTTTTAATTAGTGTTTGTGCCAAGTAGAACATTTGGGAAGACTTGGGTGAAGTCTTTATGATCATGCTGTAAAAAACAGAAACTTTAGCGCTCACGAGATTAGCTAAAACTTTTTACTGGAGAGTTCTATTTAGTTGATTCTTTTTGCAGATGATTACTAGACAAATTCCTCAGGTCCACCAATTTATTTTAGAATTTTTGGAGCTCCATAAGTATACGTTTGATACATGTTATTACAGGCTGTTCTGTTTTTGACAGATTCTGTTTTCATTGTGTTGCTTGCTTATTTTGATGAATCTATGGCTAGTAAAAAGGTTTATAAACCATAGAGAAGTTGCAATACAGTAGGTTTAACACCAATATAAATAAATAATGAGTTCATTACAGTACCTTGAAGTGGTGTTTTGTTTCCTTTCGCTAACGGAGCTTACGAGTTTTCTGTTGAGTTTTGTGTTGTGAAGTTTTCAAGTTTTGGGTAAAGATTCGATGGACTATGGAATAAGGAGTGGAAAGGGCCTAAGATTGGGGTTTCCCAAGGCACCCCAAGGTAATATTCAAGGACAACCAAGAGCCTAAGCTTGGGGATGCCCCGGAAGGCATCCCCTCTTTCGTCTTCGTTCATCGGTAACTTTACTTGGAGCTATATTTTTATTCCCCACATGATATGTGTTTTGCTTGGAGCGTCATTTTATTTTATTTTGTTTTGCTTGCTGTTTGAATAAAGTACCAAGATATGAAATTCTTAAATGTTAGAGAGTCTTCACATAGTTGCATAATTATTCGAATACTCATTGATCTTCACTTATATCTTTTGGAGTAGTTTGTTGTTTGCTCTAGTACTTCACTTATATCTTTTAGAGCACGGTGGTGGTTTTATTCAATAGAAATATTGATCTCTCATGCTTCACTTATATTATTTTGAGAGTCTTAAAACAGCATGGCAATTTTCTTTAATTATATTTTTATGAGAAGTTGATACTTGATAATCGTTTTGAGATATAAAGGTGGTAATATTATAGTTGTGCTAGTTGAGTAATTGCGAAATTGAGAAATACTTCTGTTGAAGTTTGTGAATCCCGTAGCATGCACGTATGGTGAACCGTTATGTAACAAAGTCGGAGCATGAGGTGTTTATTGATTGTCTTCCTTATGAGTGGCGGTCGGGGACGAGCGATGGTCTTTTCCTACCAATCTATCCCCCTAGGAGCATGCGTAGTAGTACTTTGCTTCGAGGGCAAGTAAACTTTTGCAATAAGTATATGAGTTCTTTATGACTAATGTGAGTCCATGGATTATACGCACACTTACCTTTGCACAATTTTCTAGCCTCTACGGCAAGCTTTTAAATAGCGTCCGCTACCTCCGCTATTGCGGCCGCAATAGCGGTAGCGTCACCCTGCCGCTATTAGTTTAAGGTTACATTAGAAAATAGCGTGTTGTCATGATGCGGGCGCAATATCACTTGTTTGACCGCTATATCATCTGCTATCCGCAATATCGCCCGCTATATGAGTCATTGTTATTCTGTTGTGTAATCTATTTTGGTAAATTTGTCTTGCTTGCATGGTTCCACAACGAAATATTGTTCAATTATAGTTTTTATTCTTATATAAATGATGATTTCTCAAATTAAGTGTCATATTTTTTGTCAATGGCCTAGAAATATACACAACAATCTCAAATTTATGAGTGCTTTTTAAAAATTGGCTATGTGGACATAGCGCCCGCAATATCACCCGCTATCAGCATTCCGCTACGTGGACCCTAATCCGCGACCAGTCCGTTATCCGCTATTTAAAAGCTTGCTCTACGGTACCGTGCATGTCCCTTTCTCACCTCGAGAGTTGGTGCACACTTCGCCGGTGCATCCAAACCCCGTGATATGATACACTCTATCACACATAAACCTCCTTATATCTTCCTCAAAACAGCCACCATACCTACCTATTATGACATTTCCATAGCCATTCCGAGATATATTGTCATGCAACTTTCCACCGTTTCATTTATCATTACACGCTCCATCATTGTCATATTGCTTTGCATGATCATGTAGTTGACATCGTATTTGTGGCAAAGCCACCGTTCATAATTCTTTCATACATGTCACTCTTGATTCATTGCATATCCCGGTACACCGCCGGAGGCATTCACATAGAGTCATATCTTGTTCTAAGTATCGAGTTGTAATTCATGAGTTGTAAGTAAATAAAAGTGTGATGATCATCATTATTAGAGCATTGTCCCAAGTGAGGAAAGGATTATGGAGACTATGATTACCCCACAAGTCGGGATGAGATTCCGTACTAAATGAAAATAAAAAATAAAAAAAGAGGCCAAAAAAAAGAGAGAAAAGGCCCAACAAAAAAGAAAAAAATGATAGAAAAAGAGAGAAGGGACAATGTTACTATCTTTTTACCACACTTGTGCTTCAAAGTAGCACCATGATCTTTTATGATAGAGAGTCTCTCATTTTGTCACTTTCATATACTAGTGGAAAATTTCGTTATAGAACTTGGCTTGTATATTCCAGTGATGGGCTTCCTCAAATGACCAAGGTCTTCGTGAGCAAGCAAGTTGGATGCACACCTACTCAGTTTCTTTTGTTGAGATTTCATATACTTATATCTCTAGTGCATCCGTTGCATGGCAATCCCTACTCCTCGCATTAACATCAATTGATGGGCATTTCCATAGCCCGTTGATTAGCCTCGTTGATGTGAGACTTTCTCCTTTTCTGTCTTCCCTTATAACCCCTACCATTATACCACACTCCACCATAGTGCTACATCCATGGCTTACGCTCATGTATTGCGTAAGGGTTGAATATCGTGGTAACGGGCCCTGGAGCGCGTGTCCTTAGTGTCGCCGCTTTCTTTCTCCCTTTCGTCACGTGTAACGTGTTTACTGTTTTGATTTCTAGTGGGGATTTCTTCTGTTCCCCAGTGCTTTGCTTGCGAGGCTCGTCCTCGTCTTCACTGGTGTATCCAGCCCCTTGTGTTCGGTGTTGAGTTTGCCGGACTGCTTGAAGACCCAACATTCTCTATGGGTGTGATTGGCGGGTTTGTCGGGGGTGCTGTGGATTTGACATATTTTGTCCAAAATCGGCTGGACAGTTCGTCCCTGTTGCCTTTAGGGGGCGGCTTTTGCTGATCTGACCGAGAGCTTTTGAATCCGGCGTTTAGCGCCGTGCTCTTCGGACTATCATCTTTATTCCGGCTCTTGTTTTTGCTGCATCGTGGCTTCCCGTTTCCGTCCCTAACTTCGGATGTACTTGGGTCGCTGGTGCTGCATCGAGCCAACCAGCTGTCCTCGCCCGCGCAAAAGCGGGTCATTAGGCTTGTTAATGCAGCCATTGTTCTCGGCTTTTCTTGGCCGAGGTGTCTGGCAAGCCATTCGTCTCGGACGCTATGTTTGAAAGCTGCTAAGGCTTCGTCGTCCGGACAGTCCACTATTTGGTTCTTTTTAGTGAGGAACCTATTCCAGAGCTTTCGAGCTGACTCTCCGGGCTATTGAGTTATATGACTTAAATCGTCTGCATCCGGTGGTCGGACATAGGTCCCTTGAAAATTTGCCCGAAAGGCGTTCTCGAGCTCTTCCCAACTTGTAATAGTGTTTTCGGGGAGGCTTTTAAGCCAGTGCCGGGCTGGCCCTTTGAGCTTGAGGGGTAAGTATTTGATGGCATGGAGATCATCTCCCCTCGCCATGTGGATATGGAGGATGTAGTCCTCGATCCAGACCCCAGGTCTGTCGTTCTGTCGTATGCCTCTATGTTTACATGTTTGAATCCCTCTAGAAATTCATGGTCCAGCACCTCATCGGTGAAACATATGGCGTGTGCGGCACCCCTGTATCTGGGTGTACCGTGGTGTTCAGATGTTTGTTGTGTTGTATTGCGCGCTGTAGCGCGCTTTCTTGGCCCGTAGATGGATCTGGTTGGGCCGTCCTTTTGATGCGAGTCTTCGTGTGGATCGCCTACTGGCTTATTTGCGGCGTCATTTGCCGCTTTGTGTCTGCCACGAGGTCGTCTATCCGACCGGATGGCTATTTTATTTTTTGACTACGGGGGCTCCAGGGCCTGATCGTCGAATTCAGGTAGTAGCTTTCGCTTCGGGTAGCTCTTTGTGTGGCGACTGCTGCCATACTTTTCTGCGGTGTTGAGTACCTTACTCCATCTGATTCTAAGTGTGTCTTGTGCAGCCTTGAGCTTTTGCTTCTGCTTTTTCAGACTTCGCGCAGTGGCGACAAGCCTTTGATGGATATGCTTCTGCTCCAGGAACTTGTTCGGTGTGATGTCATCCGGACTGTTATCCTCGCCAGAGGCGGGTTGTTCGGTTTGATATTCCGTATTGCCATGGTCGGACGGTGGTTCAATGCCGTGTTCGTCATTCACTGGCTTACCCTACTCTATCGCAAGGTCTATATGATCGCTGTTTCTTCCGAGGCGGGATTTTGAGCGGCGCTTACGCCGCCGCCTTGATTGCTTCTCGAGGGATCGATCCTTCGCTGCGTCCTTTGGTGCCTCGTCGTCGTTTTCTTTAGGTGTGTCCACCATGCATACATCATATGTAGAGGTGGCTGTCCAGTGCCCTGTGGGCAGTGGTTCCTGTTCGTCTCCTGCATCGTCGTCCATACCGTCGATGTCTTCGGAGTCGAAGTCGAGCATGTCGGTCAGATCGTCGACAGTGGCTATTAAGTGGGTGGTGGGTGGGCGGCGAATTTCTTCGTCATCCGCATCCCAGTCCTGCCGGACGTAGTTCGGCCAGGATTCTCCTGACAAGGAGAGAGAGCTTAGTGTGCTCAGTATATCGCCGAAGGGCGAGTGCTAAAAAATGTCCACAGAGGTGAACTCCATGATCGGTGCCCAGTCGGAGTCGACAGGCA
>NC_057801.1:819897754-819899106 GCF_018294505.1 Triticum aestivum | reverse complement strand
GGTTGCAGGTGCGATCTCCTGAATGCCGTCCGATGGCAGAGCTAAATCATGCTCATCGTGGCCCTGCGGCGCAATCGGCAAGGGCTCGAATCCATCGAAGATCAAATCCCCGCGGATATCGGCCGTATAGTTTAGGCTTCCAAACCCGACCTGGTGGCCAGGGGCGTAACTTTCAATCTGCTCCAGAATGCCAAGCGAGTTGGCCCGCAGTGCAAAGCCGCCGAATACAAAGATCTGTCCGGAGAGAAAAGTCTCACCCAGGACCGCATCGGTATCGATGATCGAATGAGCCATCCAGCCTGACAGCGATGACACAGAGGAACTCTCAATGAAAGCACCAATGTCGGTGTCAAAACCGGCGGATCTCGGGTAGGGGGTCCTGAAATGTGCGTCTAGGCGGATGGTAACAGGAGACAAGGGACACGATGTTTTTACCCAGGTTCGGGCCCTCTCGATGGAGGTAAAACCCTACTTCCTGCTTGATTGATCTTGATGATATGAGTATTACAAGATTTGATCTACCACGAGATCGAAGAGGCTAAACCCTAGAAGCTAGCCTATGGTACGATTGTTGTTGTGCTATTTACTAAACCCTCCGGTTTATATATACACCCGAGGGGCTAGGGTTACACAGAGTCGGTTACAATGGGAGGAGATCTTCATATTTGTATCCCCAAGCTTGCCTTCCACGCCAAGGAGAGTCCCATCCGGACACGGGACGAAGTCTTCAATCTTTTATCTTCGTAGTCCAACCGTCCGACCAAAGGATATAGTCCGGCTGTTCGGATACCCCCTAATCCAGGACTCCCTCAGGGAGAACCAAACTCATCTAAGACTAAATTATGTTTGCAAAAGGCCGATACTTGTGAAATGCGATCATATTTTGTTGCAATTCTATTTAGACAAAAAACGCCTCATGATAAAGGTTTATAAAATTCTAGCCCGCACATCGGGCGGGCCACTTTGCTAGTTTTATGAAAGACACCATGAATAAAGTGTGAACCACCATCAGTCATTAGATATCTAGGGACTCCAAACCTCGGAAAAATAACTTCCTTAAGCATCTTAATAGAGGTGTTATGGTCAGCACTACTAGTTGGAGTAGCTTCTACCCACTTAGTAACGTAATCAACAACAACTAAAATATGTGTATACCCACTAGAGGAAGGAAATGGTCCCATATAATCAAAGCCCCAAACATCAAATGGTTCAATAGCAAGTGAATAATTCATAGGCATTTCTTGACGTCTACTAATATTACAAATTCTTTAACATCCATCACAAGACAAGAAAAACTTACGGGCATCTTTGAAAAGAGTAGGCCAATAAAAACCAGATTGCAATACCTTATG
>NC_057801.1:819896904-819897744 GCF_018294505.1 Triticum aestivum | reverse complement strand
GCAATTCTATCTCCAGCGTGGTGTCCGCCATAAGCTTCGGAGTGACACTTGTGTAGGATCTGTTCCTGTTCATGCCCAGGTACACAACATCTAATAACACCATCTCCAAAATTTAGCAAAGTTAAAATCATGAGACATATCTCCTAAACCAACAATAACAATATCTTTTCCGTAGTCTATATTAGCATTAACAGTATTCAAGAAGGGTCTACCAAATATAATGGGACAAAAGTCATCTTGTGGGGAACCAAGAACAAGAAAATCAATAGTATACTTAACCTTTCCACACAAGACTTCAACTTCCCTAACAATACCAACTGATGAAATAGTATCTCTATTGGCAAGCTTAATTGTAACATCAATTTCTTCTATCTCAGCAGGTGCAATATCATGCATAATGACTTTGTATATGGAATGAGGTATTGCACTTGCACTAGCACCCATGTCACATAAGCCATGATAACAATGATCTCCTATTTTAACAGAAATAACCGGCATGCCAATAACAGGTGTATGTTTACCCTTAGTATCGGATCTAGCAATTCTAGCAGTTTCATTACAGAAATAAATAACATGCCAATCAATATTATTGGCTAAGAGATCTTTAACCAAATAAATACTAGGTTCAACTTTAATTTGCTCAGAGGGTGTAGGTGTTCTAGTATTACTCTTACGAACCACAGTTGAAGCTTTAGCATGATCCTTTATTCTAATAGGGAAAGGCGGTTTCTCAATATAGGCGGTAGGAACAATAGGATCAACATTATAAGTGATAGTCTTTTTTTCAACTTTAATAGGTTCAACTACTTTTACTTCAATGGGAGGATTATATTTAAACCA
>NC_057801.1:819890495-819894581 GCF_018294505.1 Triticum aestivum | reverse complement strand
GAAACGCCGACAGAAAAGAGTCTTGATGACCCACAAGTATAGGGGATCTATCGTAGTCCTTTCGATAAGTAAGAGTATCGAACCTAACGAGGAGCAGAAGGAAATGACAAGCAGTTTTCAGTAAGGTATTCTCTACAAGCACTGAAATTATCGGTAACAAATAGTTTTGTGATAAGGTAATTTGTAACAGGTGACAAGTAATGAAAGTAAATAAGGTGCAGCAAGATGGCCCAATCCTTTTTGTAGCAAAGGACAAGCCTGGAAAAACTCTTATATGAACGAAAATGCTCCCGAGGACATATGGGAATTATCGTCAAGCTAGTTTTCATCACGCTCATATGATTCGCGTTTGTTACTTTGATAATTTGATATGTGGGTGGACCGGTGGTTGGGTACTGCCCTTCCTTGGAAAAGCATCCCACTTATGATTAACCCCTATTGCAAGCATCCGCAACTACAAAAGAAGTATTAAGGTAAACCTAACAATAGGATGAAACAGATGGATCCAAATCAACCCCTTATGAAGCAACGCATAAACTAGGGTTTAATCTTCTGTCACTCTAGCAACCCATCATCTACTTATTACTTCCCAATGCCTTCCTCTAGTCCCAAACAATGGTGAAGAGTCATGTAGTCGACGTTCACATAACACAACTAGAGGAAAGATAACCACTAGTAGAAAACAGGGTTTTGGTTCGGGCATGGCCAGCCCATTAGTTCTGGTTCTGCACGAACCGGGACCCATGGGGGGCATTCATCCCGGTTCGTGAGCCCAGGGGGCCGGTCGGGGCCTCGTGGGCATTGGTCCCGGTTCGTGTGGACCCATTTGTCCCGATTCTAGGCACGAACCGAGACCAATGGGCCTAGCTCCTGGCCCATAACCATTGGTCCCGGTTCGTGGCTCGAACCGGGACAGAAGGGGGTGCTTTAGTCCTGGTTCCAGCCACGAACCGGACAAATGAGTTGCCTATATATACCCCATCGCAGCAGCAGAGCACTCCACAGTGCTCTGTTTTTTGCTGGCCGGCGAGGGGAGGGCATTTGGGTGCTCTCGCTCACCTCCTATGCACATGCGGTGTTCGATGAAATGCCCGAGCCACACTAGTTAAGCTTTATCCTCTCGAAACATGACCTCCGAGCTCCATTTTCCTGAGATTTGTCTAGGTTTATATTAGCGATCCGTCACGCCCCGTTCCTGTCTTCACCGCCGTCGATCGCCCGCGCCGATCTCGTCGCCGGCACCACGGTGGTGAGCCTCTTGTTCTTATCTTCTTTCTGAAGAAAAATTCTTACTTTACATAGATACTTGTCTAATTTTCTTACTTTTGACACACATAATTATATATAATGCACGCAGATGAACCGGCAATGGATGTACGGTGACAGACACACCTCCGAGTACATTAAGGGCGTGCATGATTTTCTCGAAGTGGCTGAGGCAAACAAGCAGAATGGTATTATGTGTTGTCCATGCCCTAAATGTGGGAATATGAAGTCTTACTCTGACCGGAAAATCCTTCAGACCCACCTGCTTTACAAGGGTTTCATGCCACACTATAATGTTTGGACGAGGCACAGAGAAATAGGGGTTATGATGGAAGACAGCGAAGAAGAAGAGGACGATGACAACTATCTGCCCCCTGAATATGGTGATGCTGCAATGGGGGAAGCTGCTGAAGATCAAGAGGAATCAGACTATGTGCCCGATGATGCTGCAATGGGGGAAGCGGCTGAAGATCAAGAGGAACCAGACGATGTGCCCGATGATGATGATCTCCGCCGGGTCATTGTCGATGAAAGGACGCAATGCGAAAGTCAAAAGGAGAAACTGAAGTTCGATCGCATGTTAGAGGATCACAAAAAAGGGTTGTACCCCAATTGCGAAGATGGCAACACAAAGCTCGGTACCATACTGGAATTGCTGCAGTGGAAGGTAGAGAATGCTGTGCTTGACAAAGGATTTGAGAAGCTACTGAAAATATTGAAGAAGAAGCTTCCAAAGGATAACGAATTGCCCGACAGTACGTACGCAACAAAGAAGGTCGTATGCCCTCTAGGATTGGAGGTGCAGAAGATACATGCATGCCCTACTGACTGCATCCTCTACCGCGGTGCGTACAAGGATTTGAAGGCATGCCCGGTATGCGGTGCATTGCGGTATAAGATCAGACGAGATGACCCTGGTGATGTTGACGGCGAGCCCCGCAGGAAGAGGGTTCCTGCGAAGGTGATTTGGTATGCTCCTATAATACCACGGTTGAAACGACTGTTCAGAAACAAAGAGCATGCCAAGTTGATGCGATGGCACAGTGAGGACCGTAAGAAAGACGGGAAGTTGAGAGCACCCGCTGACGGGGCGCAGTGGAGAAAAATCGAGAGACTGTACTGGGTTGAACGTATGGTTTGGTTTAAGCGCGGATGTCATTAATCCTTTCGGAGAGCTGAGCAGCAATCACAGCACCTGGCCCATGACTCTATGTATGTATATTGAAGCGGAAGTTCATTATGATGTCAGTTCTCATCCAAGGACCTAGGCAACCCGGCAATGACATTGATGTGTACCTAAGGCCATTAGTTGAAGAACTTTTACAGCTGTGGAATGGAAACGATGTACGTGTGTGGGATGAGCACAAATAGGAGGAATTTAACCTGCACGCGTTGTTGTTTGTAACCATCAACGATTGGCCCGCTCTCAGTAACCTTTCAGGACAGACAAACAAGGTATACCACGCATGCACACACTGTTTAGCTGACACAGAAAGTATATACCTGGACAAATGCAGGAAGAATGTGTACCTGGGCCATCGTCGATTTCTTCCGACCAACCATCAATGTCGAAAGAAAGGCAAGCATTTCAAAGGCGAGGCAGATCACCGGAAGAAGCCCGCCATGTGTACCGGTGATCACGTACTTGCTATGGTCAATGATTTACACGTAATCTTTGGTGAGGGTCCCGGCGGACTAGCTGTTCCGAATGACGCTGAGGGACGCGCACCCATGTGGAAGAAGAAATCTATATTTTGGGACCTACCCTACTGGCAAGACCTAGAGGTCCGCTCTTCGATCGACGTGATGCACGTGATGAAGAACCTTTGCGTGAACATGTTAGGCTTATTGGGCGTGTATGAAAAGACAAAACACTACTAGGAAAAGACCTACTAATGGCGCACCGGTTTTGCCTACTAATGGTGCAGGTGGGCCATTAGTATCACGCCACTTGTATTTTTTACTAATGGCGCACCACTGGTGCGCCATTAGTGTGCCCCATTAGTATCTGGTATACTAATGGCGCACCATGCAGTGCGCCATTAGTATGTAACACCATGCGCCATTACTAAGATACTAATGGCGCACCACATAGAAGTGCGCCATTAGTAACAATTTTTTTTTCAATTTTTTTTTCAGAATTTTTTTATTTTTTTTCAATTTTTTTGTTTTTTTCTTAATCTCAGGTCACTATGGATTAATCTCAGGTCAAATCGCGCTCCGTGGTCAAACTTCCTGAAAGGTTACCCTCCTCACACTACTCCAGCCCAAGCACGCTTAACTTCAGAGTTCTATCCAACCCCAGCAACAGCTCACTTCACAGGCACTTGTTGATATATCTATCATATCAATCCTATTATACCTTGTTGATGTCTAGGACTTTGTTCATGTCCATGACTATGATGAAATTTTGAAAAATACTTGAAACTTCCCGGTCATATTACGTATCATTTTTTGAAAAAAAGTTCAAAAAAAAATCAAAACCAATTTTTTTGATTTTTTTGCCTCTAGATCTTGAAAAGCCCGCAACTTTTTTTCTGTTAGGTTTTTGGGGATTTTGAAAATATTTAACAGGGTTCCCCCGGTTAAATTCGGATGTAACTTTTCGAGTAGATGATTTTTCATATATAAAACTTTTTAATCTGAGTTCGTATGCAAAAGTTATGCCCATTTTACAAATTTCCAGAGAGATTTTGCAAATAAAGTCAAAATTTATATTTGTAAATTTTCCCAACAACTAGACCACATATCACATGGGAAACTTATTTTCTTTTATTTTTTTGACATTTTTATCATTTTTTTATTTTTTAAACTGAAAAG
>NC_057801.1:819884035-819889619 GCF_018294505.1 Triticum aestivum | reverse complement strand
AAGACGGCATGCCTCCAAAGCAGTATGAAGGTCCTGCCAGCTACACTCTTATCAAAGAAGAGAAGGAAATCTTCTTTGAATGTTTGCTTAGTATGAAGGTCCCGACTGACTTCTCATCGAATATAAAGGGAATATTAAATATGCTAGAGAAAAAGTTCCAGAACCTAAAGTCTCATGACAGCCACGTGATTATGTGGAGACATACCCATATGATTTTTATATGCAGTTCTATAGGCCCACAATGCATCATCAAGTTTCTTTGACCAATTCTTTCTAGATTTATTAACAGTCTTTTGCAAAATTAATTTGATCCCTCTATTACTCAATTCTACTTACCACTAGACTGTGGGTGGTACGGAGATGCAATTCTATGATTATCATCATACTTAGCAAGCATCTATTCTATACCTACTAATAAAGCAAGGTAGGTTTCTCCAATTTTTTCATTCGTTCACCACCGCAAATATTTTTTTATTCAAGGTGGGACTAAATTTTGTGCTCTATCTGCTAGAAAAGAAAACAGAGCTTCATCCCGAATTTCGTACGTGGGCCCGCACGCACTAAGGCCCAGAGAAGCCACACATTTATATCCTGCCCACGCAGCTGGGAAACCTTATTTTTCGCACGAGGCGGCATATAGTTGGTTCTGTGCATCAGTTGCCCTACGTTGGGCCGGCCCATTTTCTATTTTTCTGTGTTCTTTTTCTACTTTTATTTTATTGTTTTCCATTCCAATTTATTTTTTACTTTTTCCAATAAATTTATAATTTATATATTTTTTAATACTTTCGCTTTTTTGGCAAAGTTTTGATAAATCTTCAGAATTGGAAATTTTGTGCACATTTTCAAAAATATAGGGAACTTTCAATTTTTATTCTCGTTCCAAATTTGGTTGAAATACAAAAAATGTTCGCATTTCTTCAAAAACAAAACCAAGTTTTCTCGAGAATTATAAAATAAATTGCATTTCTGAAAATAGCAGAAATTCAGAAAATTTGTCTTTTTATTGAATAGTTCACAATTAAAAACACATTTTGAAAATGGTTTTGAATGTTTAAAACAAGTTACCATTTTCAATTATTTCTCTACCTACTAAAAAAGTAAGGTGTGTTTCTTCTATCTTTCATATGTTTACCACCGAAAATATTTTTTACATTCAAGATGGTACTAAATTTTTGTGGTCCATCTGCTAGAAAAGAAAAAGGATGAGTATTATCCAGAATTTTGTACGTGGGCCCACACGCGCTAAGGCCTAGAGAAGCCTCCCATTTATATCCTGCCCACACAGCTGAGAAACCTTGTTTGTCGCACAGTACGGCATATAGCTGGAGCTGCGCATCGGGCGACAATATTGGGCCGGCCCATTAACATTTTTTCTCTTTTTTTCTACTTTTATTTTTCTTCTTACCCTTCCAATTTATTTTTTCCTTTTTCCCATAATTTGTTTTTAGAATTTACTTTTCTGTACAATTGTTTTCTGAAATGTTCAGAATTTCAGATTTTTCCCATTTTCAAAAATATTTGGAACTTCAAATTTTATTCTCATTCTAATTTTGTTCCAAATTCAAAAAATGTTCGCATTTCTTCAAAAAGATGTCCAAATATTTTCGAGAATTATAAAATAAATTGCATTTTTTAAAATAAAAGAAATACGAAAAATATTCCTTTTTATTGAAATGTTCACAAATTCAAAATATTGTTCGTGATTAAAAACACATTTTTGAAAAAGGTTTTGAATGTTCTTAAGAAGTTTTAATTTTTAAAAATTGGTCACAAATTCAAAAAATGTTTGTATCTCCGCCTTAAAACTGGTTTCAGTTTTCAAAAAATATTTTTGAATTTCAAAAAATCTTCCTATTTCAAATTTTGTTTGCCTTTTTTCATGAAATTAACGATTTTTTTAAAATAAGATTCTCACATTTTTATTAAAAAATCAGGAGGTCACCACAACCTCGACAAGGAGGCGGACCTGTAGGAAAAAAAATGCACGAGTTGTGTAGTGGCTGCCACTCCGATCAACCCCACTACTATAAAAATCTCACGGGCCAAAAATGACTCGTGGGAACACTATAACTCTCCACTCTGTTGCCCCAATGTTGTGGAGAACGTTTTGATGGACACATCAATTATCTCTCCCGATACTTCTCATGAAAAAATCTCTCCCGTTGCAACGCACGGGCATATGTGCTAGTATATATATAAAAAGTGCTTTACAGGCTAACCAGAAAAAGATAAATAGGCTAGAAAGTTGCACAATAATTAGAAATATCTGGCCTTTAATTATGTAAATCAGATAATCATAGCCATCGGATTTACTTTAAAGGTAATCATCTCAAAATTACCCACCATTGCCATTACGTAGAATATGTCTTGACTTAAAACGCAAAATTGTTCCCTAAAAAAACACAAATTGACCGATCGGATCTAACTCATACGACAACACACACGTCTCCAGGATTCGTCTATGCCTTCGTAAAAACAAAGAACAGAAAAGAAAAAAAAGGGCCATGTCATAGATTAGTTTTTCCATTACTTGAGTCCATCAACGAAACAAGACAAAAAATAGGGCTATAGAGTCCTGCCGATGCCATGCATTAAAGTTTCCCCTGCCCATTTGATTTGTCTAGCTAGAAAGAGATTATACTTCACAAAAGTCTATTAGCCTCCACGATTCAGGAACGAACATAAGTTTTTTTTTCTCGAATATGCACGAGTGTGCATATCATTCATTAAAGAAGGGAGGGGGAAAGAGCCCCGAATCCACGAGTCCACAATTACACGATTATTTACATGCGGACTTCGTCCGACACCACCCCAAAATTGCAAAGAACTACTCGCTACTGTCCCGCTCTACCTGCTCTACTTCGAAGCCTACCATGTCACCTTTGAACATTCCGGCCTTTGCCCATAATCTACCTTCATCCTGGATGCGCTGAATGGTTCGCGGGACGGACGGCCTCTCTCCATTAAAGACCACATTATTCCTTTGTTTTCAGATCATCCACATCCCAAGAAGGCATTTGGCTTTATGTGCACGTCTACTGGTTGAGTTCCCGTCCTGCCTCATCGCCCATTGTTGTATATGCTCGTTTTGCCTCGGTTCCAGGTCCACCCTCCTTCTTAGTCGGCCCATGCTCGACCAAATCTGCCTTGCGAATACACAAACATAAGTGAAAAATGGACGACCTAGCTTGTGTGCATGCCGCAGCCGCAGAGTTTGCCTCGCTGCCCTCGGCTGATCATCTGAACTTCTCGCCATGTGTATGCACTTCAATGACTATGGTTTTGCAGCCCCTTCACCACCGAGCTCAGCTGATCATCCGAACCTCCGCCATGCACGCACAAATTCCGTCACGACCTGTACTAGAACTGACTAGGAAAAATCAGTGCCTCACGGTTGTAGATCCCACAGCCGCTTGATTGGCTTTTAATCTCAAAGAATGACCAGCGAGATCTTGCTCTTGATTAGTTTTACCTGTACGTACTATATATATTTACTTTAATTCCTTGGTCCTTCAAATTGTTAGCCCCGTTGAGATTAATGGGTTGGTCTCAGCGGAACTGGCTTGAAGGCCGTGCATGAATTAGCTAGCGGCTAGCTTCATCTGTTTTCTTAATCTTGAGATTAAAATCCACGTGTGCGTTTCAGGCGGCCATGAATCAATTACATAGAGGCTAGCTGGCCACATACTATTACATATTCACGGTTAGCTTCATCTGTTGCGCGCACGTCTGTCCGGTGAGCTGAAGTAATGAGCAGAAGGCAGCTGGGTACGTATGTAGTCTCAGCGTTACGATTTCGAGAGTGCAAGTTGGCGTAGGTTTCCGGCCGGCCGTGAATCAATTAGATAGCGTATCCAGCTTTTGCACATGTGGAATAAATTAATTTTATTGCCTGCTATGTACGTGCATGCATGTTGAGGCCAGCTCCATCCTTCGATCCATAGTGTGCGTCGAGAGTTCATCAACGTACTTCAAACAGTTAATCTCAACAGATTAGCAATTTTTTTGCTATTGGTGGGCAGCAAAGATAATGAGAAGTAGAACCATTGAAAGAGGAATACTGCCAGAACTTGGTTGGAGGTGTGGAGGTGCAAAGGAGAAAAGGCCAAGGATGACTAATTATTCTCTAGGGTAAAAGAATGATATCAAGAAAATAAGTGGTCACATTTTTCCTCCTTTGGATGATAAACATAGATCCGAGCATTACAAAAGAAAGGCTTCAACCACATTATAGGTATACATATATATCCTACATGTTCTCTTTATAAGTGTTAAGACTGGTAATGGAGTCGTGTAGTTTTTAAGCCACCAAAATTAGCATGAGTGTAAATTTGATTTAATCAAGTTCTCCTTTTAGTTCAAAGATCGAAGCATAGTGAATGTTATTTCTTGAGTATGCTACTCAACAAAACTTGGTCAATCGTAACTCTAATGGGAGTACATATGAATGAAAAATTAGTTGGCTGCTCTTCTCTAAATATTTCTTTTATGGACATGTGATGGTTGATGATTTTGTAGAAACATCTCTACCTGCAAAGCTACAACAAGATTTACTGACAGAACAAAGAACTTATCACGTATGCAAGAGAATCAAATGCCTCAGATCTCCAGTTAGAGTTACACACGTGTACTAGGAATAGATCACTTGAATTGTATGATTTGCATCAAGACATCAGGAACAACGACTACAACGAGTGCACCGATTTATACTGTACGTCAACAAACCGTTGGCGCATGATGCAGACTATGAGCCCACGAGGTCATTGTGAGCAAGGTCATTGTGAATGAAAGGTATGTACAACCTGTCACTGCCAATTGCATGTCTTTTATCTAAAAATGAGCATATATACCTGTGTGTCATACCATGTTATATTCTTCAATAGAGATTTAATCAATTATATGCTGTACATAGACATAGTTCAACCAGCTGCCTAGAGAGAAGATGAAGATGCGATGGACATCTACAATGCTGAGCAAGGTGCCAAACTCTCCCAGATCCATTAGAGGTCTTTGGCAGCCACCACAGAGCGCCTTTACAGGCTCTAAGAGCGGGAGAACTTATAGCACCACCTGACTGGCAGATCATAAACCATATAAGGTTCGATTGTATGAAAACACATACATTCTTCTCAATCATGTACGTGTAGGCCAATGCATTTTCAATATGAGAAAACATCAATGATTCATCACATGCAACTTCAATTCTGTAAAATCTTCATATACTTGAATAATCCAACTTTGCAAGTAGCTACAAACTATACTCCTATTCAATATTATCATATCGCATGAAGATTAAACAAAGAGATACGGTCAGCCATATGGCTGAGATCTCAAGTAACTATCAAGATGCATGCATATATGAAAATGGTTAGATATACAATCTAACATTATACAATAGTACAAAGTTGTTTAATCATGCATCATTCGTAGGAGCTACGTGTAAGTTAAACCTCCTAAATATATGTGTTATAAAAGAAGAACTGGCCCTATGGAGAGGTCCAACCAAAGGTATATCAGAAAGCAAGAGTGTCTACTGATAAGTTAATAGAATAACCGTAAAATACTCATAAAAAAAGCAGAT
>NC_057801.1:819871258-819878159 GCF_018294505.1 Triticum aestivum | reverse complement strand
AATTATTGGGTCTAACACCAAGGCAGCCCATCCTGCCTGCCGGATGCCGGCCGAGTAATCCCGATGGTCGAAGATGATTGGTTGGGACGACTAGTGGCAGAACCCCGTGGCAACGGGCCCTGGAGCATGTGTCCTTAGTGTCGCCGCTTTGTTTCTCCCTTTCGTCACGTGTAACGTGTTTACTGTTTTGATTTCTAGCAGGAATTTCTTCTGTTCCCCAGTGCTTTGCTTGCGAGGCTCGTCCTCGTCTTCACTGGTGTATCCAGCCCCTTGTGTTCGGCGTTGAGTTTGCCGGACTGCTTGAATACCCAACATTCTCTATGGGTGTGATTGGCGGGTTTGTCGGGGGTGCTGTGGATTTGGCATATTTTGTCCAAAATCGGCCGGACAGTTCGTCCCCGTTGCCTTTAGGGGGCGGCTTTTGCTGATGTGACCGAGAGCTATTGAATGCGGCGTTTAGCGCCGTGCTCTTCGGACTATCATCTTTATTCCGACTCTTGTTTTTGCTGCATCGTGGCTTCCCGTTTCCGTCCCTAACTTCGGATGTACTTGGGTCGCTGGTGCTGCATCGAGCCAACCAGCTGTCCTCGCCCGCGCAAAAGCGGGTCATTAGGCTTGTTAATGCAGCCATTGTTCTCGGCTTTTCTTGGCCGAGGTGTCTGGCAAGCCATTCGTCTCGGACGCTATGTTTGAAAGCTGCTAAGGCTTCGGCGTCCGGACAATCCACTATTTGGTTCTTTTTAGTGAGGAACCTATTCCAGAGCTTTCGAGCTGACTCTCCGGGCTGTTGAGTTATATGACTTAAATCGTCTGCATCCGGTGGTCGGACATAGGTCCCTTGAAAATTTGCCTGAAAGGCGTTCTCGAGCTCTTCCCAACTTGTAATAGTGTTTTCAGGGAGGCTTTTAAGCCAGTGCCGGGCTGGCCCTTTGAGCTTGAGGGGTAAGTATTTGATGGCATGGATATCATCTCCCCTCGCCATGTGGATATGGAGGATGTAGTCCTCGATCCAGACCCCAGGTCTGTCGTTCTGTCGTATGCCTCTATGTTTACGGGTTTGAATCCCTCTAGAAATTCATGGTCCAGCACCTCATCGGTGAAACATAGGGGGTGTGCGGCACCCCTGTATCTGGGTGTACCGTGGTGTTCAGATGTTTGTTGTGTTGTATTGCGCGCTGTAGCGCGCTTTCTTGGCCCATAGATGGATCTGGTTGGGCCGTCCTTTTGATGCGAGTCTTCGCGTGGATCGCCTACTGGCTTATTTGCAGCGTCATTTGCCACTTTGTGTCCGCCACGAGGTCGTCTATCCGACCGGATGGCTATTTTGTTTTTTGACTGCGGGGGCTCCAGGGCCTCATCGTCGAATTCAGGTAGTAGCTTTCGCTTCGGGTAGCTCTTTGTGTGGCGACTGCTGCCATACTTTTCTGCGGTGTTGAGTACCTTACTCCATCTGATTCTAAGTGTGTCTTGTGCAGCCTTGAGCTTTTGCTTCTGCTTTTTCAGACTTCGCACAGTGGCGACAAGCCTTTGATGGATATGCTCCTGCTCCAGGAACTTGTTCGGCGTGATGTCATCCAGACTGTTATCCTCACCAGAGGCGGGTTGTTCGGTTTGATATTCCGTATTGCCATGGTCGGACGGTGGTTCAATGCCGTGTTCGTCATTCACGGGCTTACCCTGCTCTATCGCAAGGTCCGTATGATCGCTGTTTCTTCCGAGGCGGGATTTTGAGCGGCGCTTACGCCGCCGCCTTGATTGCTTCTCGAGGGATCGATCCTTCGCTGCGTCCTTTGGTGCCTCGTCGTCGTTTTCTTTAGGTGTGTCCACCATGCATACATCATATGTAGAGGTGGCTGTCCAGTGCCCTGTGGGCAGTGGTTCCTGTTCGTCTCCTGCATTGTCGTCCATACCGTCGATGTCTTCAGAGTCGAAGTCGAGCATGTCGGTCAGATCGTCGACAGTGGCTATTAAGTGGGTGGTGGGTGGGCGGCGAATTTCTTCGTCATCCGCATCCCAGTCCTGCCGGACGTAGTTCGGCCAGGATTCTCCTGACAAGGAGAGAGAGCTTAGCGAGCTCAGTATATCTCCGAAGGGCGAGTGCTAAAAAATGTCCGCAGAGGTGAACTCCATGATCGGTGCCCAGTCGGATTCGACAGGCACGGGCGCAGGCGGTTCGGAGTCTGTGGCCGGAGAGGAATCCGTTAGTTCGGCGTCACGACTCTCGTGAAGGGTAAGGTCGATATTCGGCTCGATTGCCGTTGAGAGTGCGGCCTCCGTGGCGGGGTCTATCCACCCGTCCGTGGATGGCGCACGTGGCTCCGAACTGAGGGTCGGAGCGGTCGCAGGTGCGATCTCCTGAACGCCGTCCGATGGCAGAGCTAAATCATGCTCATCGTGGCCCTGCGGCGCAATCGACAAGTGCTCGAATCCATCGAAGATCAAATCCCCGTGGATATCGGCCGTATAGTTTAGGCTTCCAAACCCGACCTGGTGGCCAGGGGCGTAACTTTCAATCTGCTCCAGATGGCCAAGCGAGTTGGCCCGCAGTGCAAACCCGCCGAATACAAAGATCTGTCCGGAGAGAAAAGTCTCACCCAGGACCGCATCGCTATCGATGATCGAAGGAGCCATCCAGCCTGACAGCGACGACATAGAGGAACTCTCAATGAAAGCACCAATGTTGGTGTCAAAACCGGCGGATCTCGGGTAGGTGGTCCTGAACTGTGCGTCTAGGCGGATGGTAACAGGAGACAAGGGACACGGTGTTTTTACCTAGGTTCGGGCCCTCTCGATGGAGGTAAAACCCTACTTCCTGCTTGATTGATCTTAATGATATGAGTATTACAAGAGTTGATCTACCACGAGATCGGAGAGGCTAAACCCTAGAAGCTAGCCTATGGTATGATTGTTGTTGTGCTACGGACTAAACCCTCCGGTTTATATATACACCCGAGGGGCTAGGGTTACACAGAGTCGGTTACAATGGGAGGAGATCTTCATATCTATATCCCCAAGCTTGCCTTCCATGCCAAGGAGAGTCCCATTCGGACACAGGACGAAGTCTTCAATCTTTTATCTTCATAGTCCAACAGTCCGGCCAAAGGATATAGTCCGGCTGTCCGGATACCCCCTAATCCAGGACTCCCTCAGGGAGAACCAAACTCATCTAAGACTAAATTATGTTTGCAAAAGGCCGATACTTGTGAAATGCGATCATATTTGGTTGCAATTCTATTTAGACAAAAAACGCCTCATGATAAAGGTTTATAAAATTCTAGCCCGCACATCGGGCGGGCCACTTTGCTAGTTTTATGAAAGACACCATGAATAAAGTGTGAACCACCATCAGTCATTAGATATCTAGGGACTCCAAACCTCGGAAAAATAACTTCCTTAAGCATCTTAATAGAGGTGTTATGGTCAGCACTACTAGTTGGAGTAGCTTCTACCCACTTAGTAACGTAATCAACAACAACTAAAATATGTGTATACCCACTAGAGGAAGGAAACGGTCCCATATAATCAAAGCCCCAAACATCAAATGGTTCAATAACAAGTGAATAATTCATAGGCATTTCTTGACGTCTACTAATATTACAAATTCTTTGACATCCATCACAAGACAAGAAAAACTTACGGGCATCTTTGGAAAGAGTAGGCCAATAAAAATCGGATTGCAATACCTTATGCGCAATTCTATTTCCAGCGTGGTGTCCACCATAAGCTTCGGACTGACACTTGCGTAGGATCTGTTCCTGTTCATGCTCAGGTACACAACATCTAATAACACCATCTACTCCTTCTTTATAAAGGTGTGGGTCATCCCAGAAGTAATGTCTTAAATCATAGAAAAACTTTTTCTTTTGCTGGTACGTGAAACTAGGTGGTATAACTTTAGCAACAATGTAATTAGCATAATCAGCATACCATGGAGCAGTATGAGAAGCATTTATGACAGCTAATTGTTCATCAGGAAAACTATCATCAATAGGTAGTGGGTCATCAAGAACATTCTCTAACCTAGACAAGTTGTCTGCAACGGGGTTCTCGGCTCCCTTTCTATCAATAATATGCAAATCAAATTCTTGTAATAGGAGAACCCATCTAATAAGTCTAGGTTTAGCATCTTTCTTTTCCATAAGATATTTAATAGCAGCATGATTAGTGTGAACAGTTACTTTAGAGTCAACAATATAAGGTCTGAACTTATCACAAGCAAATACAACTGCTAAAAATTCTTTTTCAGTAGTAGCATAATTTCTTTGGGCATTGTCTAGAGTTTTACTAGCATATTGGATAATATTTAATTTCTTATGAACTCTTTGTCCTAGATCAACACCTACAGCATAATCACTAGCATCACACATAATTTGAAAGGGTAAATTCCAATCAAGAGGCTGAAAAATAGGTGCAGAAATCAGAGCTTTCTTAAGTATTTCAGATGCTTCTACACAATCATCATCAAAGACAAAAGGAACATCTTTTTGTAAGAGATTAGTCAGAGGCCTAGAGATTTTTGAGAAGTCTTTAATGAACCTCCTATAAAAACCGGCATGGCCAAGGAAACTTCTTATACCTTTAATGTCCTTAGGACACGACATCTTTTCAATAGCATCAACTTTAGCTTTATCAACTTCAATACCTCTTTCAGAAATTTTATGCCCCGGGACAATACCTTCATTAACCATAAAGTGGCACTTCTCCCAATTCAAGACAAGATTAGTTTCTTCACATCTCTGCAAAACTCGATCAAGGTTGCTTAAGCAATCATCAAAAGAAGTTCCATACACGGAGAAATCATCCATGAAAACCTCAACAATCTTTTCACTAAAGTCAGAGAATATAGCAGTCATACATATTTGAAAGGTAGCAGGTGCATTGCATAAACCAAAAGGCATACGTCTATAAGAAAAGGTACCGAAAGGGCAAGTAAAAGTGGTCTTTTCTTGATCCTCTTTTGACACAAGTATTTGAGATAAACCCGAATAACCATCTAGAAAGCAAAAATGCGTATGTTTGGATAATCTTTCTAGCATTTGATCAATAAAAGGTAAAGGGTAATTATCCTTTTTAGTAGTTTTATTTAGTTTGCGGAAATCAATTACCATTCTATAACCTCTAACAATTCTTTGTGTGATCAATTCATCTTTATCATTAGGAACAACAGTAATACCTCCCTCCTTAGGGACACAATGGACATGACTTCCCCACTGACTATCAGCAACGAGATAAATTATACCTGCCTCCAGAAGCTTTAGTACTTCTTTTCTTACCACTTCTTCCATCTTAGGATTTAACCATCCTTGGTGATCAACAATCGGTTTAGAGTCTTTCTCCAATTTTATTTTGTGTTGGCATAGACTGGGACTAATGCCCCTAAGATCATCAAGAGTATATCCAATAGCAGCATGGTGCTTCTTCAGAGTTTTCAATAATTTCTCTTCTTCCCGCTCTGAAAGGTTAGCACTAATAATAACATGATGTATCTTCTTTTCATCAAGACAAGCATATTTAGGAGTATCAGGTAATGGTTTAAGTTCAAACACGGGATCTCCCTTGGGTGGAGGAGGATCCCCTAGAATTTCAACAGGCAAGTTATGTTTCAAGATAGGTCCTTGTTTAAAGAATACTTCATCTATTTCCCTTCTTTCATTCATAAACATATCATTTTAATGGTCTCGTAAATATTGTTCTAAATGATCATTAGGAGGCACGGCAATAGAAGCAAGACCAATTAATAATTTCATCTTTACTAGGCAGTTCTTTATAATGGGGTTGTCTACGAAATTTAGCAAAATTAAAATCATGAGACATATCTCCTAAACCAACAGTAACAATATCTTTTCCGTAGTCTATATTAGCATTAACAGTATTCAAGAAGGGTCTACCAAATATAATGGGACAAAAGTCATCTTGTGGGGAACCAAGAACAAGAAAATCAATAGGATACTTAACCTTTCCACACAAGACTTCAACATCCCTAACAATACCAACTGGTGAAATAGTATGTCTATTGGCAAGCTTAATTGTAACATCAATTTCTTCTATCTCAGCAGGTGCAATATCATGCATAATTTATTCTAACAATGTTCTCCTATTTTAACAGAAATAACCGGCATGCCAATAACAGGTGTATGTTTACCCTTAGTATCGGGTCTAGCAATTCTAGCAGCTTCATTACAGAAATAAATAACATGCCCATCAATATTATTGGCTAAGAGATCTTTAACCATATAAATACTAGGTTAAACTTTAATTTTCTCAGAGGGTGTAGGTGTTATAGTATTACTCTTACGAACCACAGTTGAAGCTTTAGCATGATCCTTTATTCTAATAGGGAAAAGTGGTTTCTCAATATAAGCGGTAGGAACAATAGGATCAACATTATAAGTGATAGTCTTTTTGTCAGGACCCCGACTCGATGTCACATTGATCTAGCCGGTAACACCTCATATCACTTTGCGGCCTCACGCACGGTATCCCCACGGGTGTTGCCTTACCTTTGCCCGGGACCGTTTGCGCCTTTTGGCTCACGTATATGATAGTGTCGCTAGCATCCATATGATAAGGAGCCCGGGCTGACATGACTAGTCGTAAACCCAAAGTGGCACAGACTTACAGGGACAGGCATCCATGACCCAGCTTCGAACGTGTCGGTCATCAGCAAGTGGGTCCGGGCTGTAGCACTGGGCTAGCAGGACTCCGGTAAACCGGGCTGTAGCGGGCTAACAGGACTCCGGTACTCAAAGCGTGACATTTCCCCGAAGGGACAGACACAGGAACGAAGAAGGACACATGCCGGCCAGCCTAAGTGTTCCAGAGCAGTAGCAAGCTACCATGGCTCAGCGGTAACACTAGGAGACATTTCCCGGTAAGAGGGGCTACTAAAGATAAACAACTA
>NC_057801.1:819870607-819871151 GCF_018294505.1 Triticum aestivum | reverse complement strand
ATAGTCAGATCCCACACATACCAAGCATTTCAATCATACACACAATATGCTCGATATGTGCAAATACAACGAAGCATCACAACATGACTCTACGACACAAGTACTTTATTTGAGGCTCAGGGAGCCATACATAACATACACAAGGTACGGGTCTCACGACCCAACATACAAGTCATACAGTCATACAAACCAGCAGCGGAAGTACATTGTCTGAGTACAGACAACTAGTAAAATAAAAGAGGCTTGGAAAGCCTAGCTATACTACGTGGTCCATCACAAGCTCAGGGTCACCACCTGGGTCCTTAGCCTACTCGTTGATGTCAATGTCTACGTAGAACCCATCAGAAGGGGTTGCAGCGTCTTCTGTAAAAATGTAGATTATAGCAACATGAGTACAAAGGTACTCAGCAAGACTTACATCAGATCCTACATACATGCATATTTTCAAGAAGGGTTGGTGGAGTTATTGCAGCAAGCCAGCTTTGACTCCTGGCTAGACTATCCTACGATACTCCAACTTGAAATGGTTTTGCGCACACGAGTC
>NC_057801.1:819858719-819869212 GCF_018294505.1 Triticum aestivum | reverse complement strand
TACTCCTCGGAGGCAGAACCTGTCGCAAAGGACATCGATACACAACATCACCAAACAATGTGCAACAATATGATGCATGCATGAAACATGGCAATATGAGTGTGTTGGGCTAATGCAACTAAAACCAGAAGGGTTTGAACAAATTTGAATCAAGGATTCAAATTTCAAATTCAAATATGGCCTTTTAAAGTGCTTTTCCTTGTTCTGCTTGAAACATCAATTTAACTTGTTTGATCATGCATGAAAATAGTACAGATGGATAGATTGGATTTTTCTGATCATTTTTCATATATAATTTGTCCAATTTGGAGTTACAGAATAAAAGTTATGAATTTTTGAAGTTTAAATAATATTCTGGAATTTCCTGATTTAAATTAAATCCAGAAATTATAATTATTGCGCCAGCATGACGTCAGCATGACGTCAGTGGTCAACTGCGGCTGTCTGGGGTCAAACCTGACGTGTGGGGGCCACACGTCAGTGACAGGGGGATTAAACTGGGTTAGTTTAATCCTAATTAGGGGTTAGTGGCGCTGGGGCCCACTGGTCAGTGTCAGGGGTTAACTAACAGTGGTTAGCGCTAATCCTAATTAGCTACAGGGCTGGGCCCACCTGTCAGGGACTCAGGGGGGTCCTGCCGTGGTCAAAGTGGGTCAAACCCACCGGCGACGTGACGCCGGCGAGGTCCGAGACGGTGGCGCGACGTGGGATCGCGCTACAGGGCACGGGCGAGGCCGTGCTTGGGCTCGTTGGAGAGCTCTTGCTCCCGCGCGTCGAACGGTGGTGGTGGCCGAGCCTGGGGTGGCCGGTTCCGTCGACGGCGAGCTCGTGAGCGGCGGCCGGAGTTCGGGTGCGGTCGGAGTCGGCGTTGCAGGGGGTTTGGGGAGGCGTTGGTGCGTGCTGCGTGCTCCTAGTGAGGCGTGGAGCACGATAGTGTGCTCGGTTGGGCGCTACGGTGACCGTGGCCACGACGGCGACATCGCCGGCGGCGTGGAGCTCTCGGCCAAGGTGGGCTAGGGCCTAGAGGTCGGGAGAGACCAGGGGAGAAAGGGGAAACGATCCGGGGCTCACCGCGGAGATGCAGGGATGGTTAGCGGGCTCGGGGACGCGCTGGAGACGACAAATTCGACGGCGACGATGGTCGGAGCCCGAAGAGGGGAACGGCGACATGGCGGCGATGCAGGGCTTCCGGGGAGCTGTGGGTCGGTGGAGAGGGAAGAGGGGGTCGAGGCGGAGCTCCTGAGCTAGTCGGGGGAAGCGAGGGGTGGCCGGAGACGGCTGCTGTGGCGAACGGCGGCGACGGTGGTGTTCGGCCGTGTGAGAGAGAGAGCGAAGGAGAGAAGGGAATAGCCGGGGAGAGTGAGAGAGAGCAGGGGGGGAGGCGTGGCGTCGTCCAGGGGCATCGAGGTGAGGAGGGGAGGGCAGGCAGGCAGGGAGAGAGGTGGCGTGGCGCGGTGGCGCGCGCGCGCGCCGGCCACACTCCCCTCCCTCTGTCGGGACGAAGACGACAGAGGAGGGAGGTGGGCTGGGCCGCCTGCTGGCTGGGCCGGCCAGCTGGATGGGCTGCACAGGGAGGAGCCCAGGTAAGCTTCTCCCTTTTATTTTTTTCTGTTTTCTAATTTCTGACATTTGTTTTGATTTAAATAATATATTAAATCATTTATTTAACTTATGCCAATTTTTGCAGGGGCTAGATATATTATTCCAGAGCTCCTTTATAATTGGCATAATATTTGGACATATATTAATATATATAGAAATATATTTCCAATGCAAATATTTATGCATTAATTCCAAATGCCCAAAATAAATGTCCATGAGTCACTAAAAATATTGGTTTGATTTTTATCTCTGTCCAATATTTTCAGAGAGCAACATGAGCATTTTCTTGGACCCTTTTGGAGAAATTTTTATTTGGGTCATTTTCAAAATGATTCTGAGGGTTTCACAGATCCCCATTTCAAGTTTCTGATGAAAGAGTAAACATGATGCAACACTCTAATGCATGACTAGCTAGGGTGTGACAACTCACCCCCACTCAAAAGAATCTCGCCCCGAGATTTGGGTTCCTCCGGGAAGAAGGCGGGGTACTCAAGTCGAAGACGATCCTCCCTTTCCCAAGTTGCTTCATCCTCAGAATGGTGCGACCATTGTACTTTGAGAAACTTGATGTTATGACGTCGACTGATACGTTCGGCCTGATCGAGGATACGAACGGGGTACTCTCGATATGTAAGATTATCTTGGAGATCAAGCGTTTCGTGGTCCACTTCACGGATAGGATCCGAGAAGCAACGCCTGAGTTGAGAAACGTGGAAGACATCGTGGACTCTGGAGAGGTGCGGAGGTAGTTCCAACTGGTAGGCAACTTCTCCTTGTTTGGCGAGAATGCGAAAAGGTCCAATGTAACGAGGAGCCAATTTGCCTTTGATACCGAAACGATGGGTTCCCTTCAGAGGGGTGACCCGAAGATAAGCCTTCTCATCAACCTCGAAAGTCATAGCCTTATGTTTTCGGTCATATTGACTCTTTTGACGTGATTGGGCTGTTTTCAACTTTTCACGAACGATGCGAACTTGTTCTTCTGCTTCCTGAATCATATCCGGGCCAAAGAATTGTCTTTCCCCGGTCTCTGACCAGTTAAGGGGTGTTCGACACCGTCGTCCATAGAGAACTTCAAAAGGGGCTTTACCCAAGCTAGTTTGATAGCTGTTGTTGTAAGCGAATTCGGCAAATGGAAGGCACTTCTCCCAGTCCATTCCGAACGAGATAACAGAGGCTCGAAGCATGTCTTCTAGAATTTGGTTGACGCGTTCCACTTGACCACTCGACTGAGGGTGGAAGGCGGTGCTAAAGGAGAGACGAGTTCCCATAGCATTTTGGAAACTTTCCCAAAATCGAGAGGTGAAAAGACTTCCTCGATCCGAGTTAATTTCCAAAGGAACACCATGAAGGGACACTATTCGGGAGATGTATAAGTCTGCCAGCTGACTAGCGGTTATACTCTCACGAACAGGTAGGAAATGGGCTACTTTGGAAAGACGATCGACCACGACGAAAATAGCATTATTCCCTCTCTTGGTCCTGGGAAAACCGGTAATGAAATCCATACCAATTTTATCCCATTTCCATTCAGGAATAGCCAAGGGTTGAAGGGTGCCAGCAGGCCGTTGGTGCTCTGCTTTTACACGACGACAGACGTCGCAATTTGCAATATACTGAGCAATTTCTCTCTTCATCCTAGTCCACCAGAACCTCTGGCGGAGGTCCTGATACATCTTAGTACTACCGGGATGAATGGTGAGAGGAGATTCATGAGCTTCCTTAAGGATCAAACGCCTCAGGTTTCGCACTTTGGGAACCACTAGTCGATTCCCGAAGTATACGACCCCTTGATCATTAATGGAGAAGCAATTCGCAATTCCTTTCTGAATGTTTCTCTTGATGCGGGAGATTCCCGGATCTACCTTCTGTGCTTTGATAATCTGATCCGTAAGGGTAGGTTTTGCCACCAAGGTGGAGAGAAAACCTTGAGGTACAATGTGAAGGTTAAGCTTCCGAAATTCCTCATGGAGAAGCGGTTGACTTTATTGTAACATCAGGTTGTTACAATAAGATTTACGACTTAGCGCATCAGCCAGGACGTTGGCTTTCCCTGGGGTGTAGGTTATCCCTAAGTCGAAGTCTGTGATCAATTCAACCCAACGCCTTTGCCTGAGATTCAGATCCGGTTGGGTGAAGATGTACTTCAGGCTTTGGTGATCAGTGAATATTTCGCAACGATTACCGAGGAGGTAATGTCGCCAGGTCTTAAGTGCATAGACTACGGCTGCAAGCTCTAGATCATGAGTAGGATAATTCTCCTCATGTGGGTGCAATTGCCGTGAAGCGTAGGCAATTACGTGTCGATCTTGCATGAGAATGCAACCTAGTCCTTGTCGCGAGGCGTCGCAGTAGATAACAAAGTCCTTGGAGAAGTCTGGCGGTACCAGTACGGGAGCAGAAGTCAGGCGTCTTTTCAGTTCCTGAAAGCTGTGCTCACATTGTGGAGTCCATTCGAACTTCTTATCTTTCTTGAGGAGTTCGGTTAGAGGTTTGGCAACTTTGGAGAAGTTCTCGACAAAGCGACGACAATAGCTCGCTAAGCCTAGAAAACTCCGAACTTGCTTGACCGATTCAGGTGGAGTCCAGTTAAGGACGGCTTGAACTCGCTCAGGGTTAACAGCAATACCTTTACCAGATATTACATGACCCAGATAGGTCACTTCTGACAACCAGAATTCACATTTAGAAAATTTGGCATAAAGGCGATGCTCTCGAAGTTTCTTCAACACTAGCCTTAAATGTTCGGCATGTTCTTCCTCGTTCTTGGAGTAGACGAGTATATCATCGAGCTAAACCACGACGAATTTATCCAAATACTCCATGAAGATTGAGTTCATTAACCGAGAAAAGGTGGCTGGAGCGTTGGTTAAACCGAAGGACATGACGGTGTACTCGTATTGGCCATAACGAGTAACAAAGGCCGTTTTAGGAATGTCCCCGTTTCTGATTTTGATTTGATGGTAGCCCAACCTCAAATCCATCTTGGAGAAGACTGAGGATCCAGCGAGCTGATCATACAGGTCATTGATCCTGGGAAGCAGATATTTGTTCTTGATTGTGACCAGATTGACAGGTCGGTAATCTACAACCATCTGGTCCGTACCATCCTTCTTCTTGACGAATAGGACGGGGCAAGCCCACGGAGATGAACTAGGGCGGATGAAACCCCTTTTCAAGGACTCATCGAGTTGTTTCTTAAGCTCGGCTAGTTCTAGTGGTGCCATCTTATAAGGTCTTCTAGTAATCGGAACGGTTCCGGGGATGAGGTCGATTACGAACTCAACATCCCTGTCAGGTGGAACACCTGGCAATTCCTCTGGAAAGACATCCGGGAAGTCACAGACTACCGGAATGTCCTCAAGGTCTGGCAAAGGGCTGGCGTTAAGAGAATATAATTGTCGCTTGGCTATTCGGGTCAAGACATTGACTATCTTCCCCGAAGGATGGGTGAGTTGAACAGTCCTAGAGAAGCAATCAATTTTGGCTTGATGAGCTGACATCCAGTCCATACCCAGAATGATATTAATATCTGAAAATTTAAGGGCTATCAAAGACGCGAGAAAAACAAGTCTGTCGACTTGGATTTCATTTCCATAACTTACCCTAGAGGTCTGCCATCTAGAACCAGGGGTAGAAATTTCCATAGTGGATGGCATGTCACAGAATGCATCGTTATGCAAACGAGCATAATTTTCGGATATAAAAGAATGAGAGGCTCCTGTATCGAAAAGAACAGATGCCGGGTGGCAATTTACAAGAAGCGTAGCGAGAACGACGTTGGGATCCTCTTGAGCTTCTTCGGCAGAGACACAGTTGACATGGCCACGTGAAGCGGTGACCGGTTTGGCGTGGAATATTTTCCCTGTCGGCTTGCCACGGCCAACAGCTTTAGCAGATTGATTGGGGTTGGTCTGGGGACACTCACGCATATAGTGGCCAGATTCCCCACACTTGAAACAAGTCACGGAACTGGTACGTGGAGGAGCATTATTGGTTGGACCCCCATAGGGCTTGGTCGGTGCAGACTGTTGAACAAGGCGAGGCACCTGGAAAGATGGCCTCGGTGTGAACCTGGGTGGCAGGGCGGTGTTGGGTACCCACACGCGGCGCTTCTGAGGACCAGCACCGGATGAGGAACCCATATCACGGCCGTGCTTGCGTGTTGCGTCATAGTCAGTCTGACCAGTTTCAGCACTGATGGCTTTGTTGACAAGTTTCTGGAAGGATGTGCACTCATGCAGACGGAGGTCGCGGCGAAGCTCAGGACTAAGGCCCTTACGGAACCTTGCTTGCTTCTTGGCGTCAGTAGAAACTTCCTCGGTTGCATATCGTGCGAGATTACCAAACTCCCTGCTGTAAACATCCACAGAAAGTCGGCCTTGGGTGAAACTGCAAAATTCTTCACGTTTACGGTCCATGAGACCCTCCGGAATATGATGCTCACGGAAAGCCTCGCTGAACTCAGCCCAAGTAGTGACATGGCCCGCTGGGCGCATAGCTCCATAATTTTCCCACCATAGACTGGCGGGGCCTTCAAGATGATATGCAGCAAAGGTGACCTTGTCAGCCTCAGCTACTAGCGCGGAACGCAGCTTGTGAGAGATACTGCGAAGCCAGTCATCAGCGTCGAGAGGCTCGACGGAGTGGTGGAACGTGGGTGGATGCAATTTGATAAAATCACTGAGTGACACCACGTTAGCCCTCTGATGGTGTGCTGTATTCTGTTCAATACGCTCCAGCAAACGGTTGGTCTCCCGCTTGTTTCTCTCAGCTTCCATCATAACCTCGGCTAGTGAAGGAGGATGAGGAAGATTTTCATTCCTGCCCTCACTACCTTCGGCCTGCTCTTGAGAAGCAGGGTTAGCGCACGTGTTGACCATCCTAGGTAACAAGACAATGATTTAGTCAGAACGATAAAATTCCGACATAGGATACAGAATGTAAGGAATAATTCGGAATGCAAGATGATCATCCGTATGACATGGTAAATACATAAACTGCTTCTTTATTCCATCGTCATACACACCATACAGGGTTTAGTACAAGACCAAACAAAGTACTATTACGGTGAAAAGAGGATTACATCTCATCGGAGGCATCCCAAGCTCCTATACATTATTTTTCTACACCTCCAGAAGGAGTACAAACTAGGTCATATCCCACGAGTCACGCGGGACGATAGACGACACAACTAGTGCGAACTAGTGATACTACCACTAACTCAGACCGATCCGTAGTAGTCCTCGTAAAAGTCACCTCCATAGCCTGGAAGCTCAACATGATCATCCGGAAACAGACGATCTCGCGGAGCTTGTGGACCATAGGGGCTAGGATGAGGCCTTGGACCAGCAGACGGTGGCCTGCGGGGACCGCGAGGTGGGGTGATGCCTCCTACATCACGCCAAACCATCACGTCTGGCAGAGCAGATCTCACAGGATAGAGATCGCGCATATCTGAGAATCCAGCTTGCACCGCCGGTGCGAACCGAGTCAAAGTGGCCCAGTGGTCAGCACGGGTATTGAAGAGCTCTAACCTTAAGGCCCGATTTTCACGGTCCTTATCCTCGAGCATCTCAGCAGTGGTGCGAGTCCGTGAATCCTCCTGAGTGGGGTCAGCATAAATAGCCTGGAGATACCCTTGTGCTCCCGGAAGTGATCCTGGCATATACCGGAAATCAGAGTCCCGAAATAGACCAGATCTGACTCGCATAATGGTCATCATAGAGTAGGCGGCGTCCTGCACAGCCATCTCAATGGTAACCCCGAGTCCATAGGAGCAGTGAAGGGGCTCGGTGGATCCAGGATAAGATGGAAATATCCTGACAGTGCAGAGATACTGGCTTTGATTAAAGTCTCGGAACTGCTCTTCGACCGTGTACTCAGGATACCAGCGGTATCCAGCCTCAGTCATTACCCTGACCAACTTGGCAGTATGGCCGGGTACATCTAAGCATCGAGTCAGGCGAACCACTTGATTGAGGTCGCGAGTGGCCATCTAAAAGCACAATCATAATGCAAGGCATTAGAATTTCTAGCAAAATTTCGGCAGCATAACAGCTGTAAATGCTCAAAAAGGATTTTGAGACATTTGACAAAGGATTTCGTACACACTCAACATCATCATATCAAAGTTCTGAAACCATTCTAACAACATAATGTGGTAGTAAAACTGAACTAGGCTTGAATCCATCAACTTATAAGGTACTACTGATTAGTAACTCATGATCCTGATAGAGAGAACAAATCCTAATTCCTTAACCCCTGGTGGAAGAATGGAATGACTCAGATCAGAATGTCATAAGAATAAGGAGTAAAAAGAGCCTTACGTTCCAACCCACAAACAATTCCCCTACATATAACTAAAGAATTTCTAGACTCAACATCGACCAGTTTGGCTTGGAGAACCTACAGGCAGTCCGGCTCTGATGCCAACGCTGTCAGGACCCCGACTCGATGTCACATCGATCTAGCCGGTAACACCTCATATCACTTTGCGGCCTCACGCACGGTATCCCCACGGGTGTCGCCTTACCTTTGCCCGGGACCGTTTGCGCCTTTTGGCTCACGTATATGATAGTGTCGCTAGCATCCATATGATAAGGAGCCCGGGCTGACATGACTAGTCGTAAACCCAAAGTGGCACAGACTTACAGGGACAGGCATCCATGACCCAGCTTCGAACGTGTCGGTCATCAGCAAGTGGGTCCGGGCTGTAGCACTGGGCTAGCAGGACTCCGGTAAACCGGGCTGTAGCGGGCTAACAGGACTCCGGTACTCAAAGCGTGACATTTCCCCGAAGGGACAGACACAGGAACGAAGAAGGACACATGCCGGCCAGCCTAAGTGTTCCAGAGCAGTAGCAAGCTACCATGGCTCAGCGGTAACACTAGGAGACATTTCCCGGTAAGAGGGGCTACTAAAGATAAACAACTATATAGTCAGATCCCACACATACCAAGCATTTCAATCATACACACAATATGCTCGATATGTGCAAATACAACGAAGCATCACAACATGACTCTACGACACAAGTACTTTATTTGAGGCTCAGGGAGCCATACATAACATACACAAGGTACGGGTCTCACGACCCAACATACAAGTCATACAGTCATACAAACCAGCAGCGGAAGTACATTGTCTGAGTACAGACAACTAGTAAAATAAAAGAGGCTTGGAAAGCCTAGCTATACTACGTGGTCCATCACAAGCTCAGGGTCACCACCTGGGTCCTTAGCCTACTCGTTGATGTCAATGTCTACGTAGAACCCATCAGAAGGGGTTGCAGCGTCTTCTGTAAAAATGTAGATTATAGCAACATGAGTACAAAGGTACTCAGCAAGACTTACATCAGATCCTACATACATGCATATTTTCAAGAAGGGTTGGTGGAGTTATTGCAGCAAGCCAGCTTTGACTCCTGGCTAGACTATCCTACGATACTCCAACTTGAAATGGTTTTGCGCACACGAGTCCACTACTCACCACTTCAATACACTACCGGGGATCCACCTCCGTCTTCCTACGGAAGAGCCATCCTCGGCACTCACACTTATCTTGAGGTTTTTAGTAGTTTCCATTTACTTGTCTATGAACTGTATAGGCAACCAAGTAGTCCTTTACCGCGGACGCGGCTATTCGAATAGATCATGTTAACCCTGCAGGGGTGTACTCCTTCATACACGCTCTCACCACTTATCGTCGTTTACACGACATGTACTCGGCAACCTTCAAGCGGAAGCCCAACGTGGCTGTCGGCCACGACCTACCTAATCACCTAAGCCTCCAGTCCAGGTTTATCGCCTATTCAGGTTCCATCCACAGGGAGTCCGGCCGAGGTTTCCCATACAGCCCCGAACGATGTGAACAGGGTTCCCGAGATACCTAACGGGTATTCGGTACACCCGGCCACGTACCTACCGCATCACAGCCCACCCCTACGGTCAGCGCTGTCCACGGCCTCCAGTAGGCTACAAACACCAGAAACTACTTGCAACTCCTGGACGGAGAACTAGGGTGAATAAGAAGCCGAGAGGGTCCATTGGTTTCGGGCCCAATGCATGGTAGTAGCTGATTCTTAATCACACATACAGATCTCAGTGCTTAAGGTCGGCTTCAATGAAACAACCCACCATGTACTCCTACATGGCCTCTCATCGATACCTTTACGAAATCGTGTTCACCACACCACTCTCATTACCGACATAATCATTTCACTCTAGCCCATCACCCAGATGAACCAGACCTGACATGACTCTAAGCATAGCAGGCATAGCAAGGTAGGAACAACACATACATATGGCTCAATCAACTCCTACACATGCTAGTGGGTTTCATCTAGTTACTGTGGCAATGACAGGTCATGCAGAGGAAATGGGTTCAACTACCGTAGCACACAGCAGTTTGAAACGCGTTGTCTTAATGCAGTAAAAGAGAGCAGGAGCGAGAACATGGGATTGTATCGATATGATCAATGGCTGGTTGCTTGCCTGATGGTTCGATGCACGGATACGGTTCTTCGTTAGGGTAATCACGGTACTCCTCGGAGGCAGAACCTGTCGCAAAGGACATCGATACACAACATCACCAAACAATGTGCAACAATATGATGCATGCATGAAACATGGCAATATGAGTGTGTTGGGCTAATGCAACTAAAACCAGAAGGGTTTGAACAAATTTGAATCAAGGATTCAAATTTCAAATTCAAATATGGCCTTTTAAAGTGCTTTTCCTTGTTCTGCTTGAAACATCAATTTAACTTGTTTGATCATGCATGAAAATAGTACAGATGGATAGATTGGATTTTTCTGATCATTTTTCATATATAATTTGTCCAATTTGGAGTTACAGAATAAAAGTTATGAATTTTTGAAGTTTAAATA
>NC_057801.1:819850933-819856479 GCF_018294505.1 Triticum aestivum | reverse complement strand
ATCACAAAAGAACCCGTACAAGAAGTATCGAGCATGGAGCGATTATTGAGAGAAAGCCGAGCATAAAGATTTTGAATAATAATTTCTCTTGAGAGCTCATGATTGGGGCATGAATATAACATTGATTTAAGCCTCCCCCAAGCTTGAGCGATGCTTTCTCCATCGCGAGGCCAAAAATTATATATATAATTATGATCATGATGAACAAGATGCATAGGATAAACCTTCTGATGAAATTCCAATTTCAATCAGCTGTAGTTCCATGATCCTATATCATCACATAGCATAAACCATGTCAATGCCTTTCCCTTCAATGATAAATGGAGAACCTTCTTCTTGATAACATCCTCGGGCATACCTGCAAGCTTAAATAATGCACAAACTTCATCCACATAGATTAGGTGAAAATTGTGATGTAATGTTCCATCTCCTGTAAAAGGATTAGTTAGCAGTTTCTCTATCATACCCGAAGGAATTTCAGAGTAAACATTTTCAGTAGGTTCAGTAGGTTGAGGAGCAACTCTTTGCTCTACTGGTCGGAGTGAATATACCCCGAACAAGCCCCTCAAAGGATTATGTTCCATAGTAACAAGTGACAGTAAATTTCAGCACACTACATAAGTTTTTCCTTACCAAATTCCACCTACCAAAGGCGCTTCACTCCCCGGCACCGGCGCCAGAAAAGAGTATTGATGACCCACAAGTATAGGGGATCTATCGTAGTCCTTTCGATAAGTAAGAGTGTCGAACCTAACGAGGAGCAGAAGGAAATGACAAGCAGTTTTCAGTAAGGTATTCTCTGCAAGCACTGAAATTATCTGTAACAAATAGTTTTGTGATAAGGTAATTTGTAACGGGTGACAAGTAATGAAAGTAAATAAGGTGCAGCAAGATGGCCCAATCCTTTTTGTAGCAAAGGACAAGCCAGGACAAACTCTTATATGAACGAAAACGCTCCTGAGGACACATGGGAATTATCGTCATGCTAGTTTTCATCACGCTCATATGATTCGCGTTCGTTACTTTGATAATTTGATACGTGAGTGGACTGGTGCTTTGGTACTGCCCTTCCTCGGACAAGCATCCCACTTATGATTAACCCCTATTGCAAGCATCCGCAATTACAAAAGAAGTATTAAGGTAAACCTAACCAGTGCATGAAACAGATGGATCCAAATCAGCCCTGTCGTGGGTTTGTCACGGCAGATGTCCTAGCGAAAGGACTTAGTCATGGAGCCATCGCAACGGGTTAGCTCGAAGGGGTTAAAGCGGACACAAGGACACAGAGGGTTTTTATACTAGTTCGTCCCCTTCGATGAAGGTAAAAGCCTACGTCTAGTTGTGATGGTATTGATGTGGTTTCGACGACTAGGGAGCAGATAAGCTTCGCCTAAGTCTCGAGTTTTTGTTGTCTGTCCTCAAACCGTCGTCGGGTCGTCCCCTTATATACATGGGTGACGCCCGTCGGTTTACAGAGTCCCAACCTCCGGTTCATAAACGTGCCCGGGTTGGTCTCTTTATTCCTAACTTACAGTACAAGTTTATATCAGGCCGGTTTACGACTACAAACCCTAAACCGACTATAGGCCTTGGGCCGTTCTATGCCTCTTTGGGCTTTAACATCTTGGGTCCATCGACAAAGTTAACCCGGGCCATGTAGGCCGGTTTACATCAAATAGTAATATCCCCAACATTAGGCCCCAGATTGATTTGAACAGGTTCATGTCAATCCTTAGCAAAAAATCTCTGTCTTCAATATCTTCCGATAACTGTTTAAACCGTCATGTCGTCATCTCCTCTGGTTACTGTAAACCGGTATGACGTCACCATAAAGATACCGTTTTTATTTGTTAGATCCGCAATAATCAAGGAGACAGCTGGGCTTCCGAAATCTGCGGCTCCTGGATTCGCGCGCCTGACACACGCACTATGCCTCATAAATAGGACCGGAAGGTCATTTTCCTTTTCCTCCCCTTCGTCCCTTCTCTCTTCGTCTTCCTCACGCCCCAGAACTCGGAGCTCCGCTGCCGTCGCTTACTTCTGCATCACCCTGGGCCGCTGCATCAACCTGACCGCACCAGAGAATCGCGGCGATCTTCCTTGTCTTCTTGAATCCTGGTAAGGCCTCTGCTTCCTTGCCCCAGATCTATTCTAGGGTTCATCGTTCTACCATGTTCTTGCTTGCTGTTCATCTCCATGGCAAGTCCTGTTGAGGGAGTCCTGGACTAGGGGGTGTTCGGACAGCCGGACTATCATTATCCGCCAGACTCCTAGACTACGAAGATAGAAGATTGAAGACTCCGGCTCGTGTCCGGAAGGTACTTTCCTTGGCGTGGAAGGCAAGCTTGGCAATACGGATATGTAGATCTCCTACCATTGTAACCGACTCTGTGTAACCCTAGCCTCTCCGGTGTCTATATAAACCGGAGAGCCTTAGTCCATAGGACGAACATACATCTCAACATTCATACCATAGGCTAGCTTCTAGGGTTTAGCCTCCTTGATCTCGTGGTAGATCTACTCTTGTACTACCCATATCATCAATATTAATCAAGCAGGACGTTGGGTTTTACCTCCATCGAGAGGGCCCGAACCTGGGTAAAAACATTGTGTCCCTCGTCTCTTGTTACCATCCGCCTAGACGCACAGTTCGGGACCCCCTACCGGAGATCCGCCGGTTTTGACACCGACACGTGTAGACAGATCTTGGCCCCTGTACTGTGATTTCCAGCCGCTTCTAACATTCATCCATAAGTTCTTATTCGACTCCTTAAATATCATTCATTTTTCTGCTTGTTTGAACCTATACTGTTCCGCTGTAAGCTTGACTTTACATTTTTGCTTCTTTTCCGCACTGGCTATAGATCCATTGTTTTGAAAGAATCAGTGTGAAACCTGTTTCTATCCACATACTTTTAATTCCTAGATCCGGCGGTTTAACTTAGCAGAACGAACACACGAACCCGTATATACCATTAGTCCCCTTGTTGAACCGCCAGACGCTGTCATCTCAGATAGCTCCGGTTTAAATAGAACTTCCTCCGGTTAAAATAGATGCACCTTCGGTTTAGGGTCAAACATACTCTTAAATCGGAATAATTTTGCCTTGTAGATTTCATAATGGCGAAGCAGATATATGAATGCAACTGGGTTCCCTCTCGTGTCACGGAGACACAGCTGAATAACTTAGTTCTGACCGGTGCCTTGAGCAGTAAAAATACTATCCACTGGAGAGTTCCAGGTGAAGAATGTCCTCCCACTCCGCAAGGAGAAGTCGTTGTTTTTGCGGATCACTTGGCCCGGGGTTTCAATCTGCCCGGTTCAAAATTTTATCGGGACGTCTTGGCCAATTTCCAATTGCGCCCGCAAGATACCGGTCCAAACTCCGTTACCAATATTTGTCACTTCCAAGTGCTTTGTGAGGTCTACTTCCAAGAGGAACCCACAGTTGAGCTGTTCCGAGACTGTTTCCACTTGAACCGTCGCACAGAGTTCACTGATGGCCCCAACATGGAACTGGGTGGCATGGAAATCCAGAAAAGAAAAGAAGTCACTTATCCTCACGCCAAGCTGCACAGTCACCCCCAAGAATGGAATCACTCTTGGTTCTACTGCAGAGACACTTCCCCTGCTGATGAAAATCCTTTGCCTGGCTTCTGTCCGGAAAGACTTAGCAATACACACCCCTTCCCACCAAGGCTAACCGCTAAAGTGAGGAGCAAATATGCCCCTCAACTGTCCAAGCTCAGAGCTTTCATGGCCAACGGTTTGACGGGAGTTGATCTTGCCCGTTGCTGGATTTCATGGAGCATACTGCCTCTCAGTATACGCTCCGGTTTAATGTGCAAGTATACCGGTCGGGTTAACGACCCTTTAAGGCACTGCAATATTCAGCTGACTGAAGATGAAGTCACAGAAGCTGTGAAGAAGATGCTGAATGAACCGGAATACGCTTGCGCCCGAACCGGTCTGCTTCTCTTCTGCGCTACCAATAAACCGACTGCTGTAAGCGTCTTACCTTTGTTTTCACAGAATTTATGATTTCCGCACTTATATTCCGTTAACTCCAATATTGTCTGAAACAGGGAGTTGATCCGTTTTGGAGCAAGAAGCTTCCTCAAGAGCCATCAGAGAAGATAAACCGACCCAAAACGAGGGTGAAGAAACCTGCCCAGAAGAAGAGAAACACCGCCTCTTCCAACCCGGACTTTGATGATGATGATGTGGGTAATCCGGACCTTGAGGTAGACCTTGATTCAGTAGGCTTACTTTTCAGACGCCTTATTGATGATGATGTTTGTTAGGACGATGCTGAAGCTAGCAACGCTGATGTCCCAGAGGTAACTATTCTTTCTTTTGACTCAGACCCTTTGCCCTTGCCAAAACTTCGCCAAGCAAACCGGAAAGTTAAATTTTCTCATCCTCTTGCTTACTTGGATCCCAAATTTCTTGTGAAGACCCAGCAACATGAAGCCCGTCGCACAACCCGGCACAGCGGCCAGGTAGTTAC
This sequence comes from Triticum aestivum, assembly GCF_018294505.1. Taxonomy (NCBI): domain Eukaryota; kingdom Viridiplantae; phylum Streptophyta; class Magnoliopsida; order Poales; family Poaceae; genus Triticum; species Triticum aestivum. Next base: position 819,851,969 of record NC_057801.1, on the reverse strand, counting down.
CTCCGTCGGTTTACCGAATAGCCCGGTTCAGAAACGCCGCTCAGAGGTCTCCGATCTATTCGTTAGCTTTCGTCCTAAAGCGGGTTTTATTCGTCAACCTCTTAATCCGTCTGACTCCGATTATCAGGTGACTTCCCATTCATCTTCTGGTGAATCCTCGGCCACTCAACTGCCACCGCAAAAAACCGTTATTGGGTAAGTTAGACTGATCATAATACTTTGTTACATATGGCTTGTGACTTATACTGCTCTTTGACCATTGCATCTTTTTTCAGGGCTAAGCCTAGACCGAGCAAAAAGGCTCGTCTGGATAATACGACCGAGGGAGGTGCTGTCCCTGAACCGGAAAAGGCACCTGACATTGATGCATCTATTCGCGAAGATATTCATAATGACCCACCTCCACAAGACGATGTCCATGTTGAAGAAAGGCCTACTGACACTTCTGGCCTTGTCAACCAGCCTGCCAGCCCCGTTCAGATTGAAAAATCCATCGATCCTTCCAAAACTGCTGATAAACCAACAGTGCCAGTGCAAAGTGTCGAGTCCAAAGATGATGATGTTATAATTACTGGTATTGGTCGTTCCGAGCCGGGGAACCCTGTCGCTTTAGCCAAGCATTATGCCAAGGAAGAATTCTCTGCTATGAAAGGCAAGTGGGATGTCGATTTATCGACTTATGCTGCTCTGAACGCCCAAGACCTTCACTCTGGTTATTTGAACCGGCTGTACACTAGCCGTGACTATGAAGCTGGTCTGGTCAGGATGATGAAGGAGAAACTTGAGGTAACTCCCTTGTGCTCTTTACCGCAATCTTATTATCTCATCTAGCCCCCAAGAATCAGATTGTATCTATTTTCAAACCGAGACCATAACACGGATCACAATGTCTTGAAATCCATTAGTGTAATCACCAAGGGCTGGTTTGACTTAGCAGGGTTAAATCGGGGCTTTAATAAAGATCTTAGCAATAAAGTACCATCGAATAGCCATTAGCCCCCAAGTGCCAAGTTGAATACCTGTATTGAGCTTGGGA
>NC_057801.1:819816642-819849794 GCF_018294505.1 Triticum aestivum | reverse complement strand
AAAAATGCAATGAAAATCAGATAACAGGCAACCAAATATGAAAGAAAAAGCAACGGTAAAACGCGTGCAAATGGTGGCTGTTATGAGCCGTTCAGAAGGCATTACCATCGTCAAGACATGACCAAGCCCCCAATAGGTGTAGCTACGGTTCAAGTCGACTAGGTCCCCAACTGACACCGTGGCAAATGTGCCGGCCAAGTGGCATTGCATTGGTTCGGGTTCGACCAAGCCCCCAAGTGACTCTGTGGCCTTAGGCCGATGAAGAGGCATTGCATTGGTTCGGATACGAGCAAGCCCCCAAATGATCTGGTGGCTTTCGCCTATCAAGTGGCATTGCATTGGTTCGGACACGACCAAGCCCCCAAGTGATATTATCAAGCTTTTTGTAAAGCGAATTCAAGGGGTAAACCGGAGGTCGCTTTAAAGCAAATCAACTCCGTGTAACCACGCATGATATGAAGAAAACAGAGACCCCGCTTTAGCCGAGGCTCCGGTTTATTATATTGATCATAATATATACATTGTCATAATATGTACATAAGCAGAGCCGATGACTCATGTATAGTAAGGCCGAAGATGAGCTATGTCCCACGGCCTGTTGGTCTCCTCCTCTGATGTGCGTGAGTCTTTATGCTCTCGAATGTCAATCAGATAGTATACAGCCGGCCTATATGGTCCGGGTTAGCTTCGTCGATGGACCCAAGATGTTAAAGCCCAAAGAGGCATGGAAGGGCCCAAGGCCTATAGTCGGTTTAGGGTTTGTAGCCGTAAACCGGCTTGATGTAAACTTGCACTGTAAGTTAGGAATAAAGAGACCAACCCGGGCACGATTATGAACCGGAGGTTGGGACTCTGTAAACCGACGGGCGTCACCCGTGTATATAAGGGGACGACCCGACGACGGTTTAGGGACAGACAACAACAACTCGAGACTTAGGCGAAGCTTATTTGCTCCCTAGTCGCCGAAACCACATCAATCCCATCACAACTAGACATAGGCTTTTTCCTTCATCGAAGGGGCCGAACTAGTATAAAATTCTCTGTGTCCTTGTGTCCGCTTTAACCCCTTCAAGTTAACCCGTTGCGATGGCTCCACGACTAAGTCCTTTCGCTAGGACATCTGCCGTGACAAACCCACGACAGTTGGCGCCCACCGTGGGGCTATCGCACGATGGTTTCAAGTTCTTGGAGGGCCGCTTTGAAGGACTCGAGGGCTATGCCGTGGGCCGGATGACTAAGAGTCGTCGCGTAAAGCTCTACATCGACAGCACAGGCTGGGGCCCCGACGCTGGCTCAATCGAGTACGGGTACCGGGTCCCCTTTGGTGGCATCCATGTTTTCATTGGCAAGATCGGTGAACCGGGCCCTGAGCTGGGCAATTGCACCAGCCTCGTCGAGACAGCTCGGTGTACGTGACCTGCCCAGGTTAAACCTGCCAGGAAGCGTGCCTTCGTGGGAGTTATCCATGGAGGAAGTTATGACGAAGAGGGATCAGAATCTGGTGGCGAAACCGCCGTCTACTCCGGCGATGAAGCGTCAACCGGGGAAACTGAGTCTCTATATCAGTTCAAGATGGCTGGACTGGGGGCTGTTCTGACAGCGACAGTATTCCGGACCCCTCTGATCTGCCCAATCGAGTTGGGATATTCATGGCTAGAACGCAGGCAGCGCCACATTCGACAACTGCGGCAGCAATGATCTCCGGTTCAACAGCTGCGACGGCTGCGCGAGCAGGAGGCCCTGCGGGTTCACCGGCTCAAGTATTATCAGATCTGTTTGATGCATTGGCTGCTGAGGGAGTCCCGGATTAGGGGGTGTTCGGATAGCCGGACTATACCTCCCGCTGGACTCCAGGACTATGAAGATACAAGATTGAAGACTTCGTCCCGTGTCCGGAAGGTTCTTTCCTTGGCGTAGAAGGAAAGCTAGGCGTGCGGATATTCAAGATCTCCTACCAATGTAACCGACTCTGTGTAACCCTAACGCTATCCGGTGTCTATATAAACCGGAGGGTTGTAGTCCGTAGGACAACCATCATCATACACAATCATACCATAGGCTAGCTTCTAGGGTTTAGCCTCCTCGATCTCGTGGTAGATCTACTCTTGTACTACCTATATCATCAATATTAATCTAGCAGGAGTAGGGTTTTACCTCCATCGAGAGGGCCCGAACCTGGGTAAAATAAAGTTTCCCTTGTCTCCTGTTACCATCCGACCTTGACGCACAGTTCGGGACCCCCTACCCGAGATCCGCCGGTTTTGACACCGACATTGGTGCTTTCATTGAGAGTTCCTCTGTGCCGTCGTAATCAGGAAGGATGACTTTTCCCGTCTCTAAAGATGGCGCCGTCACTGAGGGAGCTTTGGCTATCGGCCAGACCCTTCGGGTGGGTGGTTTTCTTATGACCGCCCCTACGGCCGTTGCGCCGACGGTGACCACTCGGGTCATCAAAAACAATCTCCACGTGAGTCCGGCATCTGCCGAACAGCTGGATCCGGTGGAGCTCTCCTCCGTAAACGAGCTCCTGGATCGTATCGCTGCCTTGGGGGTCGCCACAAATTACGACCAGGTTGGGCTTAAACCCGATCTAAGGGAAATCAACTCCCCCCGAGCCACCCACCGCGTTGCTGTGGTGGAGACACAATGCGGCGACCCCTCATCGATCTTAAGGACTAGCTATGTCCGAATTCCGGAACCCTCCACGCCGGATATCCGCGGAGGGGAGGATGCAATTCAAGGCCCGAACTTAGAATCGGGCAAACCGGATAACATCCGAGGCTCCGGATCTCCGAATCTGGAGGTTGTTCGGCTTCCGAACAGCAAACCGGGCGAGGTATCAGATTTAACGAGTTCCGCTCGCCCAATCCTAAGCGATGTCTCCCAGGTCAGGCAGAGGCCAGAAGAAACAGTACATCATTACTGGGCCAGATTCCTCCTGCTCATGCACAGGATAAAAGACTGCCACGAAGGAGACGCGATTTCAATCTTCTGCAATAACTGCACGGACAAAGGGATACTCAACGCCGTAAGTCGCCGCAATATCACACATTTTGCCGACTTGGCGTCCATAGTGCAAAAGTACTGTGCGATGGAAAGCGCTTGGAAAACCGAAGTTAAATTTTGGGATTATCCGGCCCTGAATAGCAATCCCGTCCGAATCAAAAGGGCGCACTACAGTAAGACGTCCGGATTAAACAAAAAATCAAAACCCTCTAGGGGACATGGAACCGTACTAGAAAGGTGGCTAGATGGACCCTGCAAAATTCATAGTGCAGTGGACGCCGCACCAACACACAGCCTCAAGGCATGTTGGATACTCCGGCAGGTGGCCAAGATTGGCGAAGATCTCCTAATTTCAGAGGTTGAAGAGAACCAGCCCGAGAACTTCAGTACCGTCCTCACAATCTCCGAGACTTTCGCATCGACTAATATGCGAAAAAGAGCACTTCGCAGCCTCACCGAAGTTTACCAAGTAGCGACAATAAATCCTTGGAGCAACAACGCCATCACCTTCAATGCGAGCGACGAACCTAAATTCCGAACAGCCAGAGTACCAACCGCACTGGTCCTCAGTCCCATAGTGGACGGCTGTCGCCTCACAAAGGTACTTATGGACGGAGGCAGCAGATTGAACCTCATCTACGAGGAAACCCTTCAAAAGATGGAAATAGACTGGAACCTCGTTGAGCGAAGCATCACAACTTTTAGAGGTATAATCCCCAGTCAGGAAGCGCGCTGCACAGGAAGAATCACACTGGATGTGGTATTCGGCACTCCGAATAATTATAGGTCCAAACAAATCATGTTCCACGTGGCCCCATTCAAAAACGGATATCACGCCATATTAGGACAAGAGGCATTCACAGTCTTCCAAGCTATACCCCATTACGGGTACATGAAGCTTTAGATGCCTGGGCCGAACGGAATCATCACTCTCGCTAGTGATCCGGATATTGCGCTCTGCGCCGAAAACAAGACAGCTGCATTGGCCCTCGAGGCACTATCTGAAGCCCTAGCAGCCGAAGAACTGACGACGCTGCGATCCACGGTGAATAGGGATGATGTGATACTCGACAAAAGATCTAAATCCACATCCTTCAAACCAGCGGACGAAATAGTCAAATTCCAAGTCCACCCAACGGACCCTAATAAAACAGCCTCCATCGGGGCAAAACTAAACCCTGATGTAGACGCCGCACTGCGCGAGTTCCTACAAGAGAACTGGGACATTTTCGCTTGGCACCCTTCAGACATGCCAGGAATCCCACGCAGGCTGGCCGAGCACAGCTTAAATATCCAGAAAGGATTCAAACCTGTCAAACAAGCTCTTCGGCGTTTTTCCGAGCCAAAGAGACAGGCTATGGGAGAAGAGCTAGCCAAACTATTGGAAGCCGGATTTATTAGAGATATAAAACACCCGGACTGGCTAGCAAACCTGGTAATGGTACCAAAGAAGGACAAATCCTGGCGCCTGTGTGTCGACTTCAAAGACCTTAATAAGGCCTGCCCAAAGGATCATTTTCCCCTCCCTTGAATTGATCAAATCATCGACGCCACCGCCGGACACGATTCCCTGTGTTTCCTCGACGCATACTCCGGCTACCATCAAATAAAGATGGCAGAGTCCGACCAAGCTGCAACAACATTCATCACGCCATACGGCCCATTCTGCTTCAACACAATGCCCTTTGGGCTCAAAAACGCCGGCGCGACATATCAGCGCATGATTCAAACATGTCTGGCAAACCAGATCGGCAAAACAGTGGAGGCATACATAGAAGATGTGGTCGTTAAATCAAGACACGTCGAATCTCTAGTAGACGATCTGAGACTCACATTCGACAATCTACGAAAATACGACATCAAGCTCAATCCGGAAAAATGTGTTTTCGGCGTCCCGGGCGGAAAGCTCCTGGGCTTCATAGTATCCGGTAGAGGAATTGAAGCAGATCCAGCTAAAATCCGAGCCCTGTCACAACTGGATGTTCCAAAAGATCTAAAACAAATACAGAAACTTACCGGATGCGTGGCGGCCTTAAGCCGCTTCATCTCCCGTTTGGGAGAAAAGGCACTGCCCCTTTACCGCCTCCTAAGGCGCACCGAACACTTCGAGTGGACGGACGCTGCCATGGCCGGACTCGAGGAAATAAAGGCCATCTTGGCAACAAACCCCGTCCTGGCCGCGCCGAATACCGGCAAACCCATGCTATTATACATTGCCGCAACCCATCAAGTTGTCAGCGCAGTGCTCATCGTCGAACGAGCATCGGACGGACACAAACTACCCCTTCAAAGGCCAGTTTACTACGTGTCCACTGTCCTCACACCGTGCAAATCACGATACCCGCATGACCAAAAGATCGCATACGCGGTGTTTATGGCATCCCGAAAGCTACGACACTACTTTCAAGAGTGTTCTATAACAGTAGCGTCAGAAGTACCGCTCAATGATATTCTTAACAACCGCGACGCAACGGGCCGGATAGCGAAGTGGGCCATAGAGCTCCTCCCATTCGACATAATCTACAAGCCATGGCGAGCCATTAAGTCACAAGTCCTAGCCGACTTCGTCGCCGAATGGACAGAGGCCGAACTCCCTAAAGAGTTCGGCACGTACTCAAACTGGATCATGCATTTTGACGGCTCCAAAATGTTGGCCGGACTGGGAGCTGGTGTCGTTCTGACGTCCCCTACGGGAGACACAGTCCAATACGTACTACAGATTATGTACATGGACTCCAATAACGCAGCCGAATACGAGGCCCTTCTACATGGTCTCCGGATGGCAGTATCCATGGGCATTCAACGCCTAGAAGTGCGCGGGGACTCAAACCTCGCGATATCCCAAATAAATGGCGACTTCGATGCCAAAGATCCAAAGATGGCAGCTTATCACAACGCTGTGCTAAAAATGTCAGCTCGGTTCGAGGGACTGGAGTTCCACCACATCGCCCGAGAAAATAATCAGGCAGCGGATGTCCTGGCACGCATCGGAGCAAAACGAGATGCGGTCCCCCCCAACATCTTCTTAGAAAGATTATTCAAACCATCTGTGACATGGGAGGGGGAACCTTCGGACAACAGCCCGGACCTAACCGCACAACCCGACGCCGAACAATCAGACATAATCGGTGGCCCTGCCACCGAAATTACACCGTCAGCCCACGTAATAATGGCGGTCATCGCCCCGTGGACAGAACCATTCCTAGCCTACCTTACCAGGCAGGAACTCCCTGAGGACCAAAACGAGGCGCGCTGCATAGTGCGGCGGTCTAAAGCCTATAAAGTCCACGAGGGAGAGCTATACAAGAAAAGCACTACAGGAGTCCTTCAAAGGTGTATCTCCGAAGAGGAAGGGCGGAGTCTATTGGCTGAAATTCATGCCGGACTCGGTGGCCACCACGCTGCAGCTCGGTCCCTTGTAAGTAAGGCTTTCCGTACAGGCTTCTATTGGCCGACGGCCCGAGCAGACGCTCAGGACCTAGTCAAACGATGCGTCGGTTGTCAGCTCTTTGCCAACCAAAGCCATATGCCACCCACTGCCCTCCGAACTATCCCCATCACTTGGCCTTTCGCGGTCTGGGGCTTGACATGGTGGGACCCCTTAAAGGTGGAACCCACAAGAAAAAATACTTATTGGTCATGGTGGATAAATTCACCAAATGGATAGAAGCCAAGCCTGTCAAGACGGCCGAATCCCGACCTGTGATAGACTTCATATCCGGGGTCGTACACCGTTATGGTGTCCCCCACAGTATTATCACCAATAATGGCACAAACTTCACTTCGGATGAAGTAAAGCTGTGGTGCAAAAACATGGGCATTAAGCTCGACTATGCTTCTGTCTATCACCCACAAACTAACGGTCAGGTGGTACGGGCAAATGGTCTCATCATGAGCGGCATCAAACCCAAACTAGTGCGGTCCCTTAAGGAATCTAATATGCACTGGGTAGAGGAGCTCGACTCCATACTCTGGGGGCTGCGAACCACGCCCAACCGTACCACCGGATTCACACCATTCTTTATGGTATACGGCGCTGAGGCAGTTCTGCCCTGCGACATCATTCATGACTCACCTCGAGTGCGCATGTACGAAGAAAGAGAAGCCGAGCTTGATCGGCAGGACAACCTGGACGCTCTGGAAGAGGAGCGAGATGTGGCTAAAGCCCGTTTCGTGTTTTATCAACAGCAAGCTCAAAGATATCAAAGCAGAGAAGTACGGGCCAAAAGTTATAATGTTGGTGAACTAGTTCTACGCCTGCCGGACAAGCAAAAGAATAAACTCAAGCCCAAATGGGAAGGTCCATTCATAATCGACCAAGTCCTAACCGGTGGAGCGTACCGCCTGCGAGATGCGTCGGATAACCGACTCAAGCCGAACCCATGGAACGCAACACGTCTTCGAAGATTCTACGCTTAGCTCCGGACTCTGTGTTTGTCTCCTTCCTCTGTCCATTATTTGCATTTATTCATTTTTTCTTTACTTTGTCTCCTACTCTTTTTTCCTAGCCTATCACGGGCTCACTAAGTGACGCACTATCCGCGCTTCTTAAACCTGGGGGCTTCTTTAACAGAAGCTTGCTTATATGGGTTTCACACCCAACGCATGCGTCAGACTTCCGCATGCACCTTTTCTTCACCATTATATGCGTCGATATGACTTAAGTTTTGGCCAATCTGGGTTGCCTGGCTCCTGTGCTTACCCCTACGTTCCCGATTGTTCGGCTAGGTGGTAAAGGGAGCACCTCTGCGATTGTTACTGCCGGATAAGCCGGATGTGTACCTCAGATTGGGTGAAGCCGAAAGCTAGCGTTCTTAAGGGAATATTCGGTCGGTGAACTAAAGATGATCCTTTTTATTTTTTACATGCCCCCAGATGATTTCCTGCATTTGCAGTCCGGACGTGCACTTTAGGGCACGCCACCCCAGCGAAAGGAACCCTTAATGGAACTATTCTCTCTGGAAGATGTTTCTTACTAACCATGTAATATAACATAACTAGTTGGGAACTTGTCTGATAAAGCACTAATGACCCCTACGCCTGGTCTCCATGCATACCTTGGTTCTTCTATAACCATTATGGTATTCGGACACACTCCGGACCGTCAGGTCCCGAGGTCGAAGCGAAAAGGTCGGCAACGACAAACGATCTACAATCCAGCTAGAAGGCATTACATATGTCAATTTTAAATTACACAGTCATTGTGACTGATTGTATTCCTCCTCTATACCATCTAACAGGCTGTCTAATTTACAGTCCTGCTGGGAATACTTTGCGGCCAACTCTACTTGGCCGTACACTAAGCTTACAGGGATCTCCTTCCCATCGGGCCCTACAGGTCCGACCTCGGCCATGCGGTTTGGGTCAGACTTGGTATAACGCGTCTTCACCATGACCCAGGCCTCCCTAGCGCCTTGCCGGCAGGCCGATTTCTTCCACAATTGGAAGCGCCGCCGAGCTCCCTTCAGCTTCTCTACAAGATCTCCAAGACCTTCGGGCATGGAGTAGGAAGGCCATAATGCTCGAACAACGCCTTGCATCGCCTGCCGAACTCTATCATGCAGCTGCGAAAGTTCGGGAAGAAGGTCACCCGTAGAACCGGGCATCTCCTCTTCAGGACGACTTGTCGGCATACCTACAGACATAATGCTGTTAATCGACTTCCTCGCCGAACTTTTTTTTGAGAGTTCATTCAAGCACTTACTAAAGATGCCGCGTCGAAGTCGTCGATTCTCCTTCGTGGAGTCCGACAATTGGGCCCGAACATCTTTTAGTTCGACGTCCAATTTGGTGTTGGCATCTTGAAGATTGTTCTTCTCCTGCCTCACCCTTGTCAGCACGCTCTCACCAGCCTTCAGCTGGCGTAGGAGTTGTTGCTTGTTCGGATCGAGTCCGGCTCCATCTGCAATTTGTTTTGCTAGATTAGCACCCACGCCGCACTTTGCAAAATGTTTACCTTTTGAAGGATAAACTACCAGAGGGGGTCTTCTCGAGTTCCCCCGTAGCGGCTAGTGCGGCCTCAAGTTGGGCTTGGCACTTTTCCAGCTCCTGAGGCAGCAGGGTATTCTTTTCTGTAAGAACCTGCAAGCAGATGATCCTTAAATCAGTTCTTCTAACTGTTTCAAGTCTCGGGGGCTACTGGTATACATAACCATTGAATTTTCTTACTCGTATGTCTTTTACATACTGCTGCGTGGGGCTACTAGGCAATCGGACTATAATGCTTTAACACTTTCACTTAGCCCTAGGAGTTTGACAGTGGGGCTACTATATAGCCCCTGATGGCTCCGCGCTCATCCGAAGTCGGGGAACGTATATGCCTGGCCGGGAAACGACCCTTTGTTAAGGCGGAGGAATCTCGAATATTCCGCGAGGTCATCAAGTGGTTGACCAGTCTCGCGCTATATCATGACAGTCAGTTTTCAGCTTTCTCTACTGATGTGCTCGTCCGGGTGACCCAGGGCACAATCGCAGTAGTTCTCCTGGTGCCGCCCTATATAGAATGGAACGTAAGGCAGCAAAACACAGGAGCCAGGCAAACCCAACATTTGACCAAAGACATGATTCGAAGCTGATGCATATAAGGCCTAACTCGCGACGCCGAACACTCCCTAAGGTATTCGGTCTTTATGATTGAAACCGGGCGTAATAGTGCTCTTTGTAGTAAGCCCCTAGTGTCCAGGTACGTGCAATATTCTGACGTGGCCACATGCCAATACGTCAGCATCCTTCCCAGTTATACCGAGGATCTGAGGGATATATTTCAACAAAATACGCTGAAAAAAGGTTTACGCAGGGTCTTAATCTAAAAAGAATCCTTGAAATGGGTCCCTGCTGCACGTCTGCGCCCGTGTCTCCGTTGTGCCGTATCCTGGACGGGTGTAGCACGATGGTCATCTGTAAAAGAGAGGAACTTTAGTGGAAAAGTAGTCGTGCAAAGAGGTAGGTTATATTAAATAAACCATGTACAGTTCAAGATGGGTAAACTTGAGCCTAATTGTCACTTGTTTACACGCGTTGAGCCCCTTGTATTGTTTTTAGGGGTGCATCCATCAAACCTGTATCAATTATGTACAACTATGCTGGACTCGTCTAGCCGTGTCCGTGGTCTTAACGACCCGTCAGATGCTTTAGTTGGTGAGGCGGTCTAGTGTGCGGCTGCTAAGGCCGCCGCATGGTCTTCCGCGCGCAAGGAGTGCTCAAGATTTCCATGTACTGTAATGATGCCACGTGGACCGGGCATCTTGAGCATGAGAGAAGCGTAATGCGGTATTGCATTAAAGCGGATGAAAGCTTCGTGTCCGAGTAGTGCTTGATAGACGCTTTGGAACGGAGCGATATGGAAGGTTAACTTCTTACTGTAGAAGTTATTCGAAAGCCGAATATAACCTCTAGTAGCAGGGAGCCCGCGCAATGGGCTTCTGGGCCTGGCGTTACTCCTTTAAAGGTAGTATTGCTATGGATGTTTTTTGTTGGGTCCACCCCCATTTTTGCGGACTGTGTCCTGATATATCAGGTTTAAACTACTTCCGCTATCCATCAGGACTCGTGTAAAAGTGGTATCCATCAATTATTGGGTCTAACACCAAGGCAGCCCATCCTGCCTGCCGGATGCCGGCCGAGTAATCCCGATGGTCGAAGATGATTGGTTGGGACGACTAGTGGCAGAACCCCGTGGCAACGGGCCCTGGAGCGTGTGTCCTTAGTGTCGCCGCTTTGTTTCTCCCTTTCGTCACGTGTAACATGTTTACTGTTTTGATTTCTAGTAGGAATTTCTTCTGTTCCCCAGTGCTTTGCTTGCGAGGCTCGTCCTCGTCTTCACTGGTGTATCCAGCCCCTTGTGTTCGGCGTTGAGTTTGCTGGACTGCTTGAAGACCCAACATTCTCTATGGGTGTGATTGGCGGGTTTGTCGGGGGTGCTGTGGATTTGGCATATTTTGTCCAAAATCGGCTGGACAGTTCTTCCCCGTTGCCTTTAGGGGGCGGCTTTTGCTGATCTGACCGAGAGCTTTTGAATGCGGCGTTTAGCGCCGTGCTCTTTGGACTATCATCTTTATTCCGGCTCTTTTTTTTGCTGCATCGTGGCTTCCCGTTTACGTCCCTAACTTCGGATGTACTTGGGTCGCTAGTGCTGCATCGAGCCAACCAGCTGTCCTCGCCCGCGCAAAAGCGGGTCATTAGGCTTGTTAATGCAGCCATTGTTCTCGGCTTTTCTTGGCCGAGGTGTCTGGCAAGCCATTCATCTCGGATGCTATGTTTGAAAGCTGCTAAGGCTTCAGCGTCCGGACAATCCACTATTTGGTTCTTTTTAGTGAGGAACCTATTCCAGAGCTTTCGAGCTGACTCTCCGGGCTGTTGAGTTATATGACTTAAATCGTCTGCATCCGGTGGTCGGACATAGGTCCCTTGAAAAGTTTCCCGAAAGGCGTTCTCGAGCTCTTCCCAACTTGTAATAGTGTTTTCAGGGAGGCTTTTAAGCCAGTGCCGGGCTGGCCCTTTGAGCTTGAGGGGTAAGTATTTGATGGCATGGAGATCATCTCCCCTCGCCATGTGGATATGGAGGATGTAGTCCTCGATCCAGACCCCAGGTCTGTCGTTCTGTCGTATGCCTCTATGTTTATGGGTTTGAATCCCTCTAGAAATTCATGGTCCAGCACCTCATCGGTGAAACATAGGGGGTGTGCGGCACCCCTGTATCTGGGTGTACCGTGGTGTTCAGATGTTTGTTGTGTTGTATTGCGCGCTGTAGCGCGCTTTCTTGGCCCGTAGATGGATCTGGTTGGGCCGTCCTTCTGATGCGAGTCTTCGCGTGGATCGCCTACTGGCTTATTTGCGGCGTCATTTGCCACTTTGTGTCCGCCACGAGGTCGTCTATCCGACCGGATGGCTATTTTGTTTTTTGACTGCGGGGGCTCCAGGGCCTCATCGTCGAATTCAGGTAGTAGCTTTCGCTTCGGGTAGCTCTTTGTGTGGCGACTGCTGCCATACTTTTCTGCAGTGTTGAGTACCTTACTCCATCTGATTCTAAGTGTGTCTTGTGCAGCCTTGAGCTTTTGCTTCTGCTTTTTCAGACTTCGCACAGTGGCGACAAGCCTTTGATGGATATGCTCCTGCTCCAGGAACTTGTTCGGCGTGATGTCATCCGGACTGTTATCCTCGCCAGAGGCGGGTTGTTCGGTTTGATATTCCGTATTGCCATGGTCGGACGGTGGTTCAATGCCGTGTTCGTCATTCACGGGCTTAGCCTGCTCTATCGCAAGGTCCGTTTGATCGCTGTTTCTTCCGAGGCGGGATTTTGAGCGGCGCTTACGCCGCCGCCTTGATTGCTTCTCGAGGGATCGATCCTTTGCTGCGTCCTTTGGTGCCTCGTCGTCGTTTTCTTTAGGTGTGTCCACCATGCATACATCATATGTAGAGGTGGCTTTCCAGTGCCCTGTGGGCAGTGGTTCCTGTTCGTCTCCTGCATTGTCGTCCATACCGTCGATGTCTTCGGAGTCGAAGTCGAGCATGTCGGTCAGATCGTCGACAGTGGCTATTAAGTGGGTGGTGGGTGGGCGGCGAATTTCTTTGTCATCCGCATCCCAGTCCTGCCGGACGTAGTTCGGCCAGGATTCTCCTGACAAGGAGAGAGAGCTTAGCGAGCTCAGTATATCGCCGAAGGGCGAGTGCTAAAAAATGTCCGCAGAGGTGAACTCCATGATCGGTGCCCAGTCGGATTCGACAGGCACGGGCGCAGGCGGTTCGGAGTCTGTGGCCGGAGAGGAATCCGGTAGTTCGGCATCACGACTCTCGTGAAGGGTAAGGTCGATATTCGGCTCGATTGCCGTTGAGAGTGCGGCCTCCGTGGCGGGGTCTATCCACCCGTCCGTGGATGGCGCACTTGGCTCCGAACTGAGGGTCGGAGCGGTCGCAGGTGCGATCTCCTGAACGCCGTCCGATGGCAGAGCTAAATCATGCTCATCGTGGCCCTGCGGCGCAATGGACAAGGGCTCGAATCCATCGAAGATCAAATCCCCGTGGATATCGGCCGTATAGTTTAGGCTTCCAAACCCGACCTGGTGGCGAGGGGCGTAACTTTCAATCTGCTCCAGATGGCCAAGCGAGTTGGCCCGCAGTGCAAAGCCGCCGAATACAAAGATCTGTCCTGAGAGAAAAGTCTCACCCAGGACCGCATCGCTATCGATGATCGAAGGAGCCATCCAGCCTGACAGCGACGACACAGAGGAACTCTCAATGAAAGCACCAATGTTGGTGTCAAAACCGGCGGATCTCGGGTAGGGGGTCCTGAATTGTGCGTCTAGGCAGATGGTAACAGGAGACAAGGGACACGATGTTTTTACCCAGGTTCGGGCCCTCTCCATGGAGGTAAAACCCTACTTCCTGCTTGATTGATCTTGATGATATGAGTATTACAAGAGTTGATCTACCACGAGATCGGAGAGGCTAAACCCTAGAAGCTAGCCTATGGTATGATTGTTGTTGTGCTACGGACTAAACCCTCCGGTTTATATATACACCCGAGGGGCTAGGGTTACACAGAGTCGGTTACAATGGGAGGGAGATCTTCGTATCTATATCCCCAAGCTTGCCTTCCATGCCAAGGAGAGTCCCATTCGGACACAGGACGAAGTCTTCAATCTTTTATCTTCATAGTCCAATAGTCCGGCCAAAGGATATAGTCCGGCTGTCCGGATACCCCCTAATCCAGGACTCCCTCAGGGAGAACCAAACTCATCTAAGACTAAATTATGTTTGCAAAAGGCCGATACTTGTGAAATGCGATCATATTTGGTTGCAATTCTATTTAGACAAAAAACGCCTCATGATAAAGGTTTATAAAATTCTAGCCCGCACATCGGGCGGGCCACTTTGCTAGTTTTATGAAAGACACCATGAATAAAGTGTGAACCACCATCAGTCATTAGATATCTAGGGACTCCAAACCTCAGAAAAATAACTTCCTTAAGCATCTTAATAGAGGTGTTATGGTCAGCACTACTAGTTGGAGTAGCTTCTACCCACTTAGTAACGTAATCAACAACAACTAAAATATGTGTATATCGACTAGAGGAAGGAAACGGTCCCATATAATCAAAGCCCCAAACATCAAATGGTTCAATAACAAGTGAATAATTCATAGGAATTTCTTGACGTCTACTAATATTACAAATTCTTTGACATCCATCACAAGACAAGAAAAACTTACGGGCATCTTTGAAAAGAGTAGGCCAATAAAGACCGGATTGCAATACCTTATGCGCAATTCTATTTCCAGCGTGGTGTCCGCCATAAGCTTCGGAGTGACACTTGCGTAGGATCTGTTCCTGTTCATGCTCAGGTACACAACATCTAATAACACCATCTACTCCTTCTTTATAAAGGTGTGGGTCATCCCAGAAGTAATGTCTTAAATCATAGAAAAACTTTTTCTTTTGCTGGTACGTGAAACTAGGTGGTATAACTTTAGCAACAATGTAATTAGCATAATCAGCATACCATGGAGCAGTACGAGAAGCATTTATGACAGCTAATTGTTCATCAGGAAAACTATCATCAATAGGTAGTGGGTCATCAAGAACATTCTCTAACCTAGACAAGTTGTCTGCAATGGGGTTCTCGGCTCCCTTTCTATCAATAATATGCAAATCAAATTCTTGTAGTAGGAGAACCCATCTAATAAGTCTAGGTTTAGCATCTTTCTTTTCCATAAGATATTTAATAGCAGCATGATCAGTGTGAACAGTTACTTTAGAGTAAACAATATAAGGTCTGAACTTATCACAAGCAAATACAACTGCTAAAAATTCTTTTTCAGTAGTAGCATAATTTCTTTGGGCATTGTCTAGAGTTTTACTAGCATATTGGATAATATTTAATTTCTTATGAACTCTTTGTCCTAGATCAACACCTACAACATAATCACTAGCATCACACATAATTTGAAAGGGTAAATTCCAATCAAGAGCTGAACAATAGGTGCAGAAATCAGAGCTTTCTTAAGTATTTCAAATGCTTCTACACAATCATCATCAAAGACAAAAGGAACATCTTTTTGTAAGAGATTAGTCAGAGGCCTAGAGATTTTTGATAAGTCTTTAATGAACCTCCTATAAAAACCGGCATGGCCAAGGAAACTTCTTATACCTTTAATGTCCTTAGGACACGACATCTTTTCAATAGCATCAACTTTAGCTTTATCAACTTCAATACCTCTTTCAGAAATTTTATGCCCCGGGACAATACCTTCATTAACCATAAAGTGGCACTTCTCCCAATTCAAGACAAGATTAGTTTCTTCACATCTCTGCAAAACTCGATCAAGGTTGCTTAAGCAATCATCAAAAGAAGTTCCATACACGGAGAAATCATCCATGAAAACCTCAACAATATTTTCACAAAAGTCAGAGAATATAGCAGTCATACATATTTGAAAGGTAGCAGGTGCATTGCATAAACCAAAAGGCATACGTCTATAAGAAAAGGTACCGAAAGGGCAAGTAAAAGTGGTCTTTTCTTGATCCTCTTTTGACACAAGTATTTGAGATAAACCCGAATAACCATCTAGAAAGCAAAATGCGTATGTTTGGATAATCTTTCTAGCATTTGATCAATAAAAGGTAAAGGGTAATTATCCTTTTTAGTAGTTTTATTTAGTTTGCGGAAATCAATTACCATTCTATAACCTCTAACAATTCTTTGTGTGATCAATTCATCTTTATCATTAGGAACAACAGTAATACCTCCCTCCTTAGGGACACAATGGACATGACTTCCCCACTGACTATCAGCAACGAGATAAATTATACCTGCCTCCAGAAGCTTTAGTACTTCTTTTCTTACCACTTCTTCCATCTTAGGATTTAACCGTCCTTGGTGATCAACAATCGGTTTAGAGTCTTTCTCCAATTTTATTTTGTGTTGGCATAGACTGGGACTAATGCCCCTAAGATCATCAAGAGTATATCCAATAGCAGCATGGTGCTTCTTCAGAGTTTTCAATAATTTCTCTTCTTCCCGCTCTAAAAGGTTAGCACTAATAATAACATGATGTATCTTCTTTTCATCAAGACAAGCATATTTAGGAGTATCAAGTAATGGTTTAAGTTCAAACACGGGATCTCCCTTGGGTGGAGGAGGATCCCCTAGAATTTCAACAGGCAAGTTATGTTTCAAGATAGGTCCTTGTTTAAAGAATACTTCATCTATTTCCCTTCTTTCGTTCATAAACATATCATTTTAATGGTCTCATAAATATTGTTCTAAATGATCATTAGGAGGCACGGCAATAGAAGAAAGACCAATTAATAATTTCATCTTTACTAGGCAGTTCTTTATAATGGGGTTGTCTACGAAATTTAGCAAAATTAAAATCATGAGACATATCTCCTAAACCAACAGTAACAATATCTTTTCCGTAGTCTATATTAGCATTAACAGTATTCAAGAAGGGTCTACCAAATATAATGGGACAAAAGTCATCTTGTGGGGAACCAAGAACAAGAAAATCAATAGGATACTTAACCTTTCCACACAAGACTTCAACATCCCTAACAATACCAACTGGTGAAATAGTATTTCTATTGGCAAGCTTAATTGTAACATCAATTTCTTCTATCTCAGCAGGTGCAATATCATGCATAATTTCTTCTAACAATGTTCTCCTATTTTAACAGAAATAACCGGCATGCCAATAACAGGTGTATGTTTACCCTTAGTATCGGGTCTAGCAATTCTAGCAGCTTCATTACAGAAATAAATAACATGCCCATCAATATTATTGGCTAAGAGATCTTCAACCATATAAATACTAGGTTCAACTTTAATTTGCTCAGAGGGTGTAGGTGTTATAGTATTACTCTTATGAACCACAGTTGAAGCTTTAGCATGATCCTTTATTCTAATAGGGAAAGGTGGTTTCTCAATATAAGCGGTAGGAACAATAGGATCAACATTATAAGTGATAGTCTTTTTTTCAACTTTAATAGGTTCAACTACTTTTACTTCAATGGGAGGATTATATTTAAACCACTTCTCCTTAGGGAGATCAACATGAGTAGTAAAGGATTCACAGAAAGAAGCTACTATCTCAGAGTCAAGTCCATATTTACTGCTAAATTCACGGAAAACATCGGTATCCATAAAAGATTTAACACAATCAAACTTGGGTGTTATACCTGACTTCTTACCTTCGTCGAGATCCCAATCTTCAGAGTTGCGTTTAATTCTTTCCAGTAAATCCCATTTGAATTCAATAGTCTTCATCACAAAAGAACCCGTACAAGAAGTATCGAGCATGGAGCGATTATTGAGAGAAAGCCGAGCATAAAGATTTTGAATAATAATTTCTCTTGAGAGCTCATGATTGGGGCATGAATATAACATTGATTTAAGCCTCCCCCAAGCTTGAGCGATGCTTTCTCCATCGCGAGGCCAAAAATTATATATATAATTATGATCATGATGAACAAGATGCATAGGATAAACCTTCTGATGAAATTCCAATTTCAATCAGCTGTAGTTCCATGATCCTATATCATCACATAGCATAAACCATGTCAATGCCTTTCCCTTCAATGATAAATGGAGAACCTTCTTCTTGATAACATCCTCGGGCATACCTGCAAGCTTAAATAATGCACAAACTTCATCCACATAGATTAGGTGAAAATTGTGATGTAATGTTCCATCTCCTGTAAAAGGATTAGTTAGCAGTTTCTCTATCATACCCGAAGGAATTTTAGAGTAAACATTTTCAGTAGGTTCAGTAGGTTGAGGAGAAACTCTTTGCTCTACTGGTCGGAGTGAATATACCCCGAACAAGCCCCTCAAAGGATTATGTTCCATAGTAACAAGTGACAGTAAATTTCAGCACACTACATAAGTTTTTCCTTACCAAATTCCACCTACCAAAGGCGCTTCACTCCCCGGCACCGGCGCCAGAAAAGAGTATTGATGACCCACAAGTATAGGGGATCTATTGTAGTCCTTTCGATAAGTAAGAGTGTCGAACCTAACGAGGAGCAGAAGGAAATGACAAGCAGTTTTCAGTAAGGTATTCTCTGCAAGCACTGAAATTATCTGTAACAAATAGTTTTATGATAAGGTAATTTGTAACGGGTGACAAGTAATGAAAGTAAATAAGGTGCAGCAAGATGGCCCAGTCCTTTTTGTAGCAAAGGACAAGCCTGGACAAACTCTTATATGAACGAAAACGCTCCTGAGGACACATGGGAATTATCGTCATGCTAGTTTTCATCACGCTCATATGATTCACGTTCGTTACTTTGATAATTTGATACGTGAGTGGACTGGTGCTTTGGTACTGCCCTTCCTCGGACAAGAATCCCACTTATGATTAACCCCTATTGCAAGCATCCGCAATTACAAAAGAAGTATTAAGGTAAACCTAACCAGTGCATGAAACAGATGGATCCAAATCAGCCCTGTCGTGGGTTTGTCACGGCAGATGTCCTAGCGAAAGGACTTAGTCGTGGAGCCATCGCAACGGGTTAGCTCGAAGGGGTTAAAGCGGACACAAGGACACAGAGGGTTTTTATACTAGTTCGTCCCCTTCGATGAAGGTAAAAGCCTACGTCTAGTTGTGATGGGATTGATGTGGTTTCGACGACTAGGGAGCAGATAAGCTTCGCCTAAGTCTCGAGTTGTTGTTGTCTGTCCTCAAACCGTCATCGGGTCGTCCCCTTATATACATGGGTGACGCCCGTCGGTTTACAGAGTCCCAACCTCCGGTTCATAAACGTGCCCGGGTTGGTCTCTTTATTCCTAACTTACAGTACAAGTTTATATCAGGCCGGTTTACGGCTACAAACCCTAAACCGACTATAGGCCTTGGGCCGTTCTATGCCTCTTTGGGCTTTAACATCTTGGGTCCATCGACAAAGTTAACCCGGGCCATGTAGGCCGGTTTACATCAAATAGTAATATCCCCAACATTAGGCCCCAGATTGATTTGAACAGGTTCATGTCAATCCTTAGCAAAAAATCTCTGTCTTCAATATCTTCCGATAACTGTTTAAACCGTCGTGTCGTCATCTCCTCTGGTTACTGTAAACCGGTATGACGTCACCATAAAGATACCGTTTTTATTTGTTAGATCCGCAATAATCGAGGCGACAGCTAGGCTTCCGAAATCTGCGGCTCCTGGATTCGCGCGCCTGACACACGCACTATGCCTCATAAATAGGACCGGAAGGTCATTTTCCTTTTCCTCCCCTTCGTCCCTTCTCTCTTCGTCTTCCTCGCGCCCCAGACCTCGGAGCTCCGCCGCCGTCGCTGACTTCTGCATCACCCTGGGCCGCTGCATCAACCTGACCGCACCAGAGAATCCCGTGTCCGGATGGGACTCTCCTTGGCGTGGAAGGCAAGCTTGGCAATACGGATATGTAGATCTCCTACCATTGTAACCGACTCTGTGTAACCCTAGCCTCTCCGGTGTCTATATAAACCGGAGAGCCTTAGTCCGTAGGACGAACATACATCTCAACATTCATACCATAGGCTAGCTTCTAGGGTTTAGCCTCCTTGATCTCGTGGTAGATCTACTCTTGTACTACCCATATCATCAATATTAATCAAGCAGGACGTTGGGTTTTACCTCCATCGAGAGGGCCCGAACCTGGGTAAAAACATTGTGTCCCTCGTCTCTTGTTACCATCCGCCTAGACGCACAGTTCGGGACCCCCTACCCGAGATCCGCCGGTTTTGACACCGACATTGGTGCTTTCATTGAGAGTTCCTCTGTGTCGTCACTGATAGGTCTGATGGCATCTTCAACCAACAACGCTGTCCTGGGTGAGACTTTTCTCCTCGGACAGATGTTCGTATTCGGTGGCTTTGCACCGCGGGCCAATTCTCTTGGCCATCTGGAGCAGATCAAAAGCTACGCCCCTGGCCGTCAGGTCAGATTCAGAAGCTTAAACTTCACGGCCGATGTCCGCGGAGACTTGATCTTCGACGGACCCGAGCCGCAGCCAAGCGCGCCGCACTGTGACGATGGGCATGATCTAGCTCTGCCGCCGAACAGTTCTTTGGTGGCCGCACTCGGATCCGCTTCGGCCCTTAGCCCGGAGCCGATCGCCCATATCAAGGGCCGGTGGATAGACGCCGCCCTGGGGGCTACAACATCCACGACGATGGAGCCGAATACTAATCTTGTCCCCTGCGAGATTTGTGATCCCGAGGCACCGGACTCCTTGCCGGACTCCGAGCCTCCCGCGCCCCAGCCAACTAATTCGGATTGGGCGCCGGTTATGGAATTCACCGCCGCGGACATCTTCCAGCACTCGCCTTTCGGCGATATCCTGAATTCACTGAAACATCTCTCGCTATCAGAAGAGTCCTGGCCGGACTGCGGCCAGGATGGTTGGAGTTCGGACGACGAAGAAATTCAAAGCCCACCCACCACCCACTTTGTAGCCACTGTCGAGGATTTAACCGACATGCTAGACTACGACTCCGAAGACATCGACGCTTTGGACGACGATGCTGGAGACGAACAGGAACCAGCGCCTACAGGGCACTGGAAGACCACCTCGTCATATGACGTATACATGGTGGATACCCCGAAAGAAGGGGAGGGCAAAGAAGTAGCGGGGCCAGACTCTTTAAAGAAGCAGCCCAAACGCCGGCGTCAGCGGCGCCGCTCTAAATCCCGCCACAGCAAGAATATAGATTCCGGCATAGGAAATAACAATACCCCAGAGAGCGCCGAAGACAACCCTCTCCAGCAAGACTCAGCGCAGGAAGATGTAGATGTAAGCCCTCACGAAAGGGCGGTGGACGAAGAGGTTGAGGATCATAACTATATACCTCCCTCCGAAGACGAAACAAGCCTCAATGACGACGAACTCGTCGCGCCCGAGGACCCCGTCGAACAAGAGCTTTTTAAGCGCAGGCTCATTGCTACAGCAAGAAGCCTGAAGAAGGAAAAGCGGAAGCTCAAAACAGCGGAAGACACACTCCGAATAAGATGGAGCAAAGTACTCAAAACCACAGATAAATACGGCAATGGCCAACAATCGAACAGCTACCCGATGCGTAAGCTGCTTCCAGAATTCGACGAGGAGGCCATAGAGCCCCCACCGTCCAATGGCCCAGCCAGGTCCATCTACGGACCCAAAAAGAAAGCCCCAAGAGGCAAAGCAACACGTCAAGTGTCCGACGATAGCGGCACATACAAGTACAGGGGCGCCGCACACCCACTATGTTTCACCGACGAGGTGCTGGATCATGAATTCCCAGCAGGGTTTAAACCCATAAACATAGAAGCCTACGATGGAACAACAGACCCTGGAGTCTGGATAGAAGACTATATATTGCATATACATATGGCCAGAGGAGACGATCTCCACGCCATAAAATATCTACCCCTCAAGCTCAAAGGGCCAGCCCGTCATTGGCTCAAAAGCCTCCCAGAAAACACTGTTGGAAGTTGGCAAGAGCTCGAGGAAGCGTTTAGAGCAAATTTTCAAGGAACCTATGTCCGTCCTCTGGATGCAGATGATTTAAGTCATATAACTCAACAGCCCGGAGAGTCAGCGCGGAAATTCTGGAACAGGTTCCTCACCAAAAAGAACCAAATAGTCGACTGTCCGGACGCCGAAGCCTTAGCAGCTTTCAAGCACAATGTCCGAGACGAATGGCTCGCCAGACACCTCGGTCAAGAGAAACCAAGGACAATGACCGCATTAACAAGCCTCATGACCCGCTTCTGTGCGGGGGAGGATAGCTGGCTAGCACGAAGCAGCACCAGCGACCCAAGTACATCCGAGATAAGAGATGGAAACGGAAAATCACGGCGCAGAAAAGAGCAGCGCCGGAATAAAGAGAAAAGCCCAAAGAGCACAACAGTAAATGCCGGATTCAAAAGCTCGCGGTCCAATAACAAAACTCAGCCCCTCAAAGATGACAGTGACGAACTGTCCAACCTACACAAAATTCTGGGTCGGATATGTCAAATCCACAGTACCCCCGGAAGGCCCGCAAATCACACCCACAGGGATTGTTGGGTTTTCAAATAGTCCGGCCAATTAAACGCCGAACACAAGGGGCTCGACGCATCAAGCGAAGAAGATAAACCCCGCCAGCAGGGCACCGGAAAGCAAAAGTCTTTCCCACAAGGGGTCGAAGCAGTAAACTCACTTCATGTGATGACACGGAAAAATAGTGCGGCACTTTCTAAAAAGAGCTTCGCACGGTCCAACCCAGCAGACCGTAGAGATTGGATATCAAAACCAATCACTTTCGACCACCTGGACTATTCCAGAAGCGTTCGAAATGCGGGACGGACTCCCCTGATATTGAATCCGATAATAGACGGATTACAATTCACAAACGTCCTAATGGACGGAGGCAGTGACCCTAACCTGCTATATTCAAACACAATCCGCAGGATGGGGATAGACCCTACCAAAATTCGACACAGCCGCACTTCCTTCAAAGGAGTGACGCCAGGCCCTTACGCCAAGTGCACAGGCTCGATATTACTAGAAGTCATGTTCGGATCGCCGAACAACTTTCGACGCGAAAAATTAATTTTCCATATCGTCCCATTTAAAAGTGAATATCAAGCACTGTTGGGACGAAAGGCTTTTGTCCGCTTCAACGCCATACCGCATTATGCGTCTCTTACACTCAAGATGCCCGGTCCACATGGCGCCATTTCAGTGCGAGGGTCACTTAAAGACCCCGGACTCGGATAGACGAATCCGGACTCAGCAGGCTAGGGGCTCCCTAGCCGCATACCCTTTCACAGGGGGCTGCGCGCACAACTCACCGCGGTTTCATATAAACCTTGCTTTAATTATTTATATTTCTTATTTTGCATATTTTTCGCACGAACTGTTTCTAAAACTAAACGTTCCTCTCTTTCTACAGATGAACAACGTGCGTACCCGTCCAGGATAACGGCGCAACAGAGACACAGGCGCAGACGTGCAGTAGGGATCCGTTGCAAGGATTCTTTTCAGATTAAGACCCTACGTAGACCTTTTTATCACTGTCTCTTGTTGTTATTCTCCCTTGGCTTCTCCCTATAGCCAAAGCGAAGCCTGACGCTTTGGCATCGGCCGCATCAGAAGACGATGCCCGTACCTGGACACTAGGGGCTTAGGGCATAATTCTGCCCATTATTATAAAGTCCGAACACCTTCGGGAGTGTTCGGCGTCTCGAGTTAGGCATTATATGCATCAGCTCCGAATCATGTCTTTTGTCAAATGTTGGGTTTGCCCGGCTCCTGTGTTTTGCTGCCTTACGTTCCGTATCATCGGCTAACGCGGCACCAGGAGAACTACTGCGATTGTGCCCCAGTTCGGCTGGGCGAGCACCTCAGTAGAGAAAGCCGAAAACTGACTGTCATGATACAGCGAGAGTCTGGTCAGCCACTCGATCGACTATCGGAATGTTTAGAATTCCCCGCTTTGACGAAGGACCGTTTCCCGGTCAGGCACATACGCACCCCGAATCCGGAGATGTGCGGTGTCATCAGGGGCTATATCGTAGCCCCACCCTCGAGCTCCATTGGCTAAGTGAAAGAGATAAAGCATTATAGTCCGAATTGCCTCGTTCGCTACGCTACCACCTCCTTCTAACATGACCGAGATGTCGGATTAAGTGTGAAAACGCGCTATTTTGCGAACACCCCAGCACCTTGTGCGAGGGGGCTGAAGCCGAAGACTGCGTCTTTCAGGGTTATACACAAGTATACGTAAAATGGCCGCACAGGAGAAGTTTTATCACTTGGACGCACAAGTATAAAAAGCAGTTATACCATAATCATTGATTTACAATCTAATGCGTTCATTTGAACGTTACATTCTTTGAGCACTGCGCCTCTATTTTACGAGCACCACGCATGACTTCTCCGAAGTAGTGCTCGGCAGGGAGCCGGCTTTCATACGGACCCTGGGTGGCAACGGCGGTGGCATCCATCTCCGGATATGCACCTTCACACGGGCAAGAGCCATCCGCGCGCCCTCGATGCAGGCCGACCGCTTCATCTCCTTGATATGCGGCACCGCCCCAAGGAATTGCTGTAGTAGGCCGAAGTAGCTCGTCGCCTTGGACCTCTCTGGCCAGACATGGGCCACGATGTCAGTCATAGCCAGTCCAGACAGTCTATTTAGTTTGGCCCATTCGGCCAACCCGTCCGTCAGTGGAAGAGGGCGATCCGGACTGTGGAATTGAGACCAATATAACTCTTCCGTCTCGTGATCCCCCTGGCTCTGGAAGTGCTTAACGGCGTCAGCCGCACTCGCAGCCAAGTCCATATACGGATCCTCCGAACTCCACAGCCGCTCAAATCGAGCGTATTTGGCATCCATAAACCGGCGATGCATCAAAAAAGGCTTGCCAGCCGCGATTTCTCCGGCTTGGCGCAGCTCCTCCTTCATAGCCCGCATTGCAGAGCGGGCATCCTTGGCTTCGGCGGTGGCCTTCTTCAGGTCTTCCCGCTCCGACAAGTGCTCCTTTTCAAGAGCCTCATTGTGGTCTGTAGCATCCTTTAATTTCATGGCCAATTCGGCCACCTCCGCCCTGCTTAGGCAGTGCGCAGCCTTCTCGGCTTTCAACTCTTCGGCCGCCTTCGAGGCAGCCGCATCACTCCTTTGGGCTTGCTCCTTAGCTTGAGCAAGTTCGGCCCGAAGGCCCTCCACAGCAGCAGCACCATCTGTACAAACAGTATACAATTTATCAGAGAAGGGCTTCGACCCCCTCAAATAAAGCAACTGCGGAGAATTTATTTACCTTGCGACTCGTCAAGTCGCTGGTTGACAAGCGCGATGTCAGCATCCGCCACGTCAAGTTGCAGACTTAATTCGGCAAACTCATTAGTCCGGCTGGCCCCCGGACTATCCGCCACCTGTATCAGGACGACGGTATTCATTACTTGGGATTTTGAGATTTCGATCCTCGGCACGCTGTCGTTTCCGACAACCTACCGAGTCTCAGGGGCTACTATCTATACAGGGCGCATTTTTTATATGCAAAACTGTCAAAAGACAAAGGGGTGCGCTATTTTCGCATACCTCAAACCCCGCCAGCAAGTTCATGGCGGCATTACACAATCCGCTTTCAGCGGACGAAATCCTTCCAATCACCATACGCATTAACGTGCGGTGATCTTCCGAAATGGATGCCCTCTCAAGCAGACTCTTCAGTCCTCCCGGTTGGACTCTGGTGGGTGCCGAACTCTCTGGCCCCTCCGGACTTGGGGACGCCCTCCGTGACGACACTTCGGGTTCGCCTGCCTCATCTGGCGGCGCCGCGGATGGAGGCGTGTCGCTCTCCATCATCTTCGGAAGAAGGTCCCCCGAAGATGAACTCATCTGAGAAGGCTGCAGATCAGAACTGCGATATAAATACTTCGGTTACCTACGGAAGCACAAATGAAGGTATTTCCTTAATGATTAATTCCCTCTTTCATACTCACGGCTCGTTGGAGGGCTGGTCTTTTGGTGATGATTGTGCGTCCGGATTCTCTCCGGACGCCGGACCCCCCGGTGAGGATTTCTTCCCACGCTTAGGGGCTTTAACCTCCGGATCTTCGGAGGCGGTCCTCTTCTCCCCCTGAAGGGAGGGGTTTTTGGTTCCCTCCTCTTCAGTCGCCTCTTTGGGCGGAATTTTAGCTCCTCTATTGTCCCCATCGCCCCCTTCTGTGGGCGCAACCTCCAACATTCTGACCAGCACGGGCTCCAGTGCGGTCTCTGGGAGGGGGGCCGGACACCTTATCAGCCTGGATCACGCCACCCATTCCTGTAAAGAACAAAGGGTCAGGAGGCGAACTTTTGAAAGGCATATAAATAGAATGTCCGGACTCTGAGCTATCTACCTGAGTATCCGGGCGATCGCGGCTTAGACCTGCGTCCTCGGCCGAATTCGGACACGCCACCTGCGGTCCGAAGAACAGCTTGTACATCTCCACGGGTGTCGCACCCATGAAGTGTTGGAGAATTCGAGGTCCCTCCGGATTGAACTCCCATAAATGGAGAGGACGGCATTTGCAGGGCAGGAGGTGCCTGACTAGCATGACCTGCACCACCTTGACCAGGTCGATCTCCCTCGCTTGGAGATCTCGAATCCGGCTCTGCAGTGAGGGCATGTCTTCGGACGACCCCCAGTTGAGCCCTTGGTTGACCCACGACATCAGTTGCCGTGGAGGTCCCGGGCGGAATGAGGGCGGCGGCTTTTGCTTGCTGCCCCTTGGAGCAGTGATGTAAAACCACTCCTGCTGCCACAATCCCAGTTCCTCTTGGAAGGAACCTTCGAGCCACGGGGCATCGACCTTCTTGCTTATGGTCGCCCCGCCGCACTCCGCTTGACGCCCCCCGATCATCTTTGGCTCCACTTTAAATGTTTTCAGCCACAGGCCGAAGTGGGGGATGACGCGGAGGAAGGCTTCGCAGACAATAATGAATGCGGAGATGTGGAGGATGGACTCCGGAGCCAAGTCGTGGAAGTCCAGCCCGTAGTAGAACAGGAGCCCTCTCACGAAGGGATCTGTCGGGAAGCCTAATCCCCGACGGAGGTGAGATATGAAAACGACGTATTCGCCGGGCTCGGGGGCTGGCACGGCCTGCCCTGGGGCAGGCAACCTGTGCGAAACCTTGTAGGCCAGGTACTTGGCCTCACGCAACTTCAATATGTCCTCCTCCATGACGGAGGAGGGCATCCACCGGCCCTGGAGGTCGGAGCCGGACATTGTTGAGGATCCGAAGCGCTCGAATCTGAAGCTCTAGGTGTTGGAGCTGTGAGCGGAGGAAAGATTCGATGCGAGATTGAGAACAAGGACAGGCCTTGGTCCTCTTATAAAGAGGAAGAAATACCAAAGGCCGCCTCCGTGACCGTTTGAGATTCCCCTTCGATAGAGGAGGCGTGGCGACGGGAACGGTTGGGTTACCCACGCACGTATTGATGAGGATCCCGGAATAAGGGGAACACGATCTCTGCTTCGACAAGACGTGCCAAGGAAACCGCTTCGCTAAACATGCTGAGGTGGGATAGTAAAAAACGATTCAAACGAGGGCTTGGCTGCGGTGTGATGTCACGCCGCATAATACGTCAGCAGATTGAGCTAAGTGTGTGTTTTATTCTCTCTACGGTGGAATGTGGAATTTATTTTGCAGAGATGGACACTATCCTGGTGTTCATTATCTTCTCCGAAATATTCAAGGGAGGAACCCGCCTTGCAATGCCGAACATTATGCACGCCGGACTTATCGCCATTGAAGACTGGTTCAGGGGCTACTGAGGGAGTCCTGGACTAGGGGGTGTTTGGACAGCCGGACTATCATTATCCGCCGGACTCCAAGACTACGAAGATAGAAGATTGAAGACTCCGGCTCGTGTCCGGAAGGTACTTTCCTTGGCGTGGAAGGCAAGTTTGGCAATACGGATATGTAGATCTCCTACCATTGTAACCGACTCTGTGTAACCCTAGCCTCTCCGGTGTCTATATAAACCGGAGAGCCTTAGTCCGTAGGACGAACATACATCTCAACATTCATACCATAGGCTAGCTTCTAGGGTTTAGCCTCCTTGATCTCGTGGTAGATCTACTCTTGTACTACCCATATCATCAATATTAATCAAGCAGGACGTTGGGTTTTACCTCCATCGAGAGGGCCCGAACCTGGGTAAAAACATTGTGTCCCTCGTCTCTTGTTACCATCCGCCTAGACGCACAGTTCGGGACCCCCTACCCGAGATCCGCCGGTTTTGACACCGACATTGGTGCTTTCATTGAGAGTTCCTCTGTGTCGTCACTGATAGGTCTGATGGCATCTTCAACCAACAACGCTGTCCTGGGTGAGACTTTTCTCCCCGGACAGATCTTCGTATTCGGTGGCTTTGCACTGCGGGCCAATTCTCTTGGCCATCTGGAGCAGATCGAAAGCTACGCCCCTGGCCGTCAGGTCAGATTCAGAAGCTTAAACTTCACGGCCGATGTCCGCGGAGACTTGATCTTCGACGGACCCGAGCCGCAGCCAAGCGCGCCGCACTGTGACGATGGGCATGATCTAGCTCTGCCGCCGAACAGTGCTTTGGTGGCCGCACTCGGATCCGCTTCGGCCCTTAGCCCGGAGCCGATCGCCCATATCAAGGGCCGGTGGATAGACGCCGCCCTGGGGGCTACCACATCCACGACGATGGAGCCGAATACTAATCTTGTCCCCTGCGAGATTCGTGATCCCGAGGCACCGGACTCCTTGCCGGACTCCGAGCCTCCCGCGCCCCAGCCAACTAATTCGGATTGGGCGCCGGTTATGGAATTCACCGCCGCGGACATCTTCCAGCACTCGCCTTTCGGCGATATCCTGAATTCACTGAAACATCTCTCGCTATCAGAAGAGTCCTGGCCGGACTGCGGCCAGGATGGTTGGAGTTCGGACGACGAAGAAATTCAAAGCCCACCCACCACCCACTTTGTAGCCACTGTCGAGGATTTAACCGACATGCTAGACTACGACTCCGAAGACATCGACGCTTTGGACAACGATGCTGGAGACGAACAGGAACCAGCGCCTACAGGGCACTGGAAGACCACCTCGTCATATGACGTATACATGGTGGATACCCCGAAAGAAGGGGAGGGCAAAGAAGTAGCGGGGGCAGACTCTTTAAAGAAGCAGCCCAAACGCCGGCGTCAGTGGCGCCGCTCTAAATCCCGCCACAGCAAGAATATAGATTCCGGCATAGGAAATAACAATACCCCAGAGAGCGCCGAAGGCAACCCTCTCCAGCAAGACTCAGCGCAGGAAGATGTAGATGCAAGCCCTCACGAAAGGGCGGTAGACGAAGAGGTTGAGGATCATAACTATATACCTCCCTCCGAAGACGAAACAAGCCTCAATGACGACGAACTCGTCGCGCCCGAGGACCCCGTCGAACAAGAGCTTTTTAAGCGCAGGCTCATCGCTACAGCAAGAAGCCTGAAGAAGGAAAAGCGGAAGCTCAAAACAGCGGAAGACACACTCCGAATAAGATGGAGCAAAGTACTCAAAACCACAGATAAATACGGCAATGGCCAACAATCGAACAGCTACCCGATGCGTAAGCTGCTTCCAGAATTCGACGAGGAGGCCATAGAGCCCCCACCGTCCAATGGCCCAGCCAGGTCCATCTATGGACCCAAAAAGAAAGCCCCAAGAGGCAAAGCAACACGTCAAGTGTCCGACGATAGCGGCACATACAAGTACAGGGGCGCCGCACACCCACTATGTTTCACCGACGAGGTGCTGGATCATGAATTCCCAGCAGGGTTTAAACCCATAAACATAGAAGCCTACGATGGAACAACAGACCCTGGAGTCTGGATAGAAGACTATATATTGCATATACATATGGCCAGAGGAGACGATCTCCACGCCATAAAATATCTACCCCTCAAGCTCAAAGGGCCAGCCCGTCATTGGCTCAAAAGCCTCCCAGAAAACACTGTTGGAAGTTGGGAAGAGCTCGAGGAAGCGTTTAGAGCAAATTTTCAAGGAACCAAATAGTCGACTGTCCGGACGCCGAAGTCTTAGCAGCTTTCAAGCACAATGTCCGAGACGAATGGCTCGCCAGACACCTCGGTCAAGAGAAACCAAGGACAATGACCGCATTAACAAGCCTCATGACCCGCTTCTGTGCGGGGGAGGATAGCTGGCTAGCACGAAGCAGCACCAGCGACCCAAGTACATCCGAGATAAGAGATGGAAACGGAAAATCACGGCGCAGAAAAGAGCAGCGCCGGAATAAAGAGAAAAGCCCAAAGAGCACGGCAGTAAATGCCGGATTCAAAAGCTCGCGTTCCAATAACAAAACTCAGCCCCTCAAAGATGACAGTGACGAACTGTCCAACCTACACAAAATTCTAGGTCGGATATGTCAAATCCACAGTACCCCCGGAAGGCCCGCAAATCACACCCACAGGGATTGTTGGGTTTTCAAATAGTCCGGCCAATTAAACGCCGAACACAAGGGGCTCGACGCGTCAAGCGAAGAAGATAAACCCCGCCAACAGGGCACCGGAAAGCAAAAGACTTTCCCACAAGGGGTCGAAGCAGTAAACTCACTTCATGTGATGACATGGAAAAATAGTGCGGCACTTTCTAAAAAGAGCTTCGCACGGTCCAACCCAGCAGACCGGAGAGATTGGATATCAAAACCAATCACTTTCGACCACCTGGACTATTCCAGAAGCGTTCGAAACGCGGGACGGACTCCCCTGATATTGAATCCGATAATAGACGGATTACAATTCACAAACGTCCTAATGGACGGAGGCAGTGACTTAAACCTGCTATATTCAAACACAATCCACAGGATGGGGATAGACCCTACCAAAATTCGACACAGCCGCACTTCCTTCAAAGGAGTGACGCCAGGCCCTTACGCCAAGTGCACAGGCTCGATATTACTAGAAGTCGTGTTCGGATCGCCGAACAACTTTCGACGCGAAAAATTAATTTTCCATATCGTCCCATTTAAAAGTGAATATCAAGCACTGTTGGGACGAAAGGCTTTTGTCCGCTTCAACGCCATACCGCATTATGCGTCTCTTACACTCAAGATGCCCGGTCCACATGGCGCCATTTCAGTGTGAGGGTCACTTAAAGACCCCTGACTCGGATAGACGAATCCGGACTCAGCAGGCTAGGGGCTGCCTAGCCGCATACCCTTTCACAGGGGGCTGCGCGCACAACTCACCGCGGTTTCATATAAACCTTGCTTTAATTATTTATATTTCTTATTTTGCATATTTTTCGCACAAACTGTTTCTAAAACTAAACGTTCCTCTCTTTCTACAGATGAACAACGTGCGTACCCGTCCAGGATAACGGCGCAACAGAGACACAGGCGCAGACGTGCAGTAGGGACCCGTTGCAAGGATTCTTTTCAGATTAAGACCCTACGTAGACCTTTTTATCACTGTCTCTTGTTGTTATTCTCCCTTGGCTTCTGCCTATAGCCAAAGCGAAGCCTGATGCTTTGGCATCGGCCGCATCAGAAGACGATGCCCGTACCTGGACACTAGGGGCTTAGGGCATAATTCTGCCCATTATTATAAAGTCCGAACACCTTCGGGAGTGTTCGGCGTCTCGAGTTAGGCATTATATGCATCAGCTCCGAATCATGTCTTTGGTCAAATGTTGGGTTTGCCCGGCTCCTGTGTTTTGCTGCCTTACGTTCCGTATCATCGGCTAACGCAGCACCAGGAGAACTACTGCGATTGTGCCCCAGTTCGGCTGGGCGAGCACCTCAGTAGAGAAAGCCGAAAACTGACTGTCATGATACAGCGAGAGTCTGGTCAGCCACTCGATCGACTATCGGAATGTTTAGAATTCCCCGCTTTGACGAAGGACCGTTTCCCGGTCAGGCACATACGCACCCCGAATCCGGAGATGTGCGGTGTCATCAGGGGCTATATCGTAGCCCCACCCTCGAGCTCCATTGGCTAAGTGAAAGAGATAAAGCATTATAGTCCGGATTGCCTCGTTCGCTACGCTACCACCTCCTTCTAACAGGACCGAGATGTCGGATTAAGTGTGAAAACGCGCTATTTTGCGAACACCCCAGCACCTTGTGCGAGGGGGCTGAAGCCGAAGACTGCATCTTTCAGGGTTATACACAAGTATACGTAAAACGGCCGCACAGGAGAAGTTTTATCACTTGGACGCACGAGTATAAAAAGCAGTTATACCATAATCATTGATTTACAATCTAATGCGTTCATTTGAACGTTACATTCTTTGAGCACTGCGCCTCTATTTTACGAGCACCACGCATGACTTCTCTGAAGTAGTGCTCGGCAGGGAGCCGGCTTTCATCCGGACCCTGGGTGGCAACGGCGGTGGCATCCATCTCCGGATAATGCACCTTCACACGGGCAAGAGCCATCCGCGCGCCCTCGATGCAGGCCGACCGCTTCATCTCCTTGATATGCGGCACCGCCCCAAGGAATTGCTGCAGTAGGCCGAAGTAGCTCGTCGCCTTGGACCTCTCTGGCCAGACATGGGCCACGATGTCAGTCATAGCCAGTCCGGACAGTCTATTTAGTTTGGCCCATTCGGCCAACCCGTCCGTCAGCGGAAGAGGGCGATCCGGACTGTGGAATTGAGACCAATATAACTCTTCCATCTCGTGATCCCCCTGGCTCTGGAAGTGCTTAACAGCGTCAGCCGCACTCGCAGCCAAGTCCATATACGGATCCTCCGAACTCCACAGCCGCTCAAATCGAGCGTATTTGGCATCCATAAACCGGCGATGCATCCAAAAAGGCTTGCCAGCCGCGATTTCTCCGGCTTGGCGCAGCTCCTCCTTCATAGCCCGCATTGCAGAGCGGGCATCCTTGGCTTCGGCGGTGGCCTTCTTCAGGTCTTCCCGCTCCGACAAGTGCTCCTTTTCAAGAGCCTCATTGCGGTCGGTAGCATCCTTTAATTTCATGGCCAATTCGGCCCCCTCCGCCCTGCTTAGGCAGTGCGCAGCCTTCTCGGCTTTCAACTCTTCGGCCGCCTTCGAGGCAGCCGCATCACTCCTTTGGGCTTGCTCCTTAGCTTGAGCAAGTTCGGCCCGAAGGCCCTCCACAGCAGCAGCACCATCTGTACAAACAGTATACAATTTATCAGAGAAGGGCTTCGACCCCCTCAAATAAAGCAACTGCGGAGAATTTATTTACCTTGCGACTCATCAAGTCGCCGGTTGACAAGCGCAATGTCAGCATCCGCCACGTCAAGTTGCCGACTTAATTCGGCAAACTCATTAGTCCGGCTGGCCCCCGGACTATCCGCCACCTGTATCAGGACGACGGTATTCATTACTTGGGATTTTGAGATTTCGATCCTCGGCACGCTGTCGTTTCCGACAACCTACCGAGTCTCAGGGGCTACTATCTATACAGGGCGCATTTTTTATATGCAAAACTGTCAAAAGACAAAGGGGTGCGCTATTTTCGCATACCTCAAACCCCGCCAGCAAGTTCATGGCGGCATTACGCAATCCGCTTTCAGCGGACGAAATCCTTCCAATCACCATACGCATTAACGTGCGGTGATCTTCCGAAATGGATGCCCTCTCAAGCAGACTCTTCAGTCCTCCCGGCTGGACTCTGGTGGGTGCCGAACTCTCTGGCCCCTCCGGACTTGGGGAC
>NC_057801.1:819809590-819812121 GCF_018294505.1 Triticum aestivum | reverse complement strand
CCTCGGCCACTCAACTGCCACCACTAAAAACGGTTATTGGGTAAGTTAGACTGATCATAATACTTTGTTACATATGGCTTGTGACTTATACTGCTCTTTGACCTTTGCATCTTTTTTCAGGGCTAAGCCTAGACCGAGCAAAAAGGCTCGTCTGGATAATACGACCGAGGGAGGTGCTGTCCCTGAACCGGAGAAGGCACCTGACATTGATGCATCTATTCGCGAAGATATTCATAATGACCCAC
Source organism: Triticum aestivum (assembly GCF_018294505.1). Classification (NCBI taxonomy): domain Eukaryota; kingdom Viridiplantae; phylum Streptophyta; class Magnoliopsida; order Poales; family Poaceae; genus Triticum; species Triticum aestivum. The sequence continues at coordinate 819,811,876 of NC_057801.1, read as the reverse complement.
CTCCACAAGACGATGTCCATGTTGAAGAAAGGCCTACTGACACTTCTGGCCTTGTCAACCAGCCTGCCAGCCCCGTTCAGATTGAAAAATCCATTGATCCTTCCAAAACTGCTGATAAACCGACAGTGCCAGTGCAAAGCATCGAGTCCAAAGATGATGATGTTATAATTACTGGTATTGGTCGTTCCGAGCCGGGGAACCCTGTCGCTTTAGCCAAGCATTATGCCAAGGAAGAATTCTCTGCTATGAAAGGCAAGTGGGATGTCGATTTATTAACTTATGCTGCTCTGAACGCCCAAGACCTTCACTCTGGTTATTTGAACTGGCTGTACACTAGCCGTGACTATGAAGCTCCTCTGGTCAGGATGATGAAGGAGAAACTTGAGGTAACTCCCTTGTGCTCTTTACCGCAATCTTATTATCTCATCTAGCCCCCAAGAATCAGATTGTATCTATTTTCAAACCAAGACCATAACACGGATCACAATGTCTTGAAATCCATTAGTGTAATCACCAAGGGCTGGTTTGACTTAGCAGGGTTAAATCGGGGCTTTAATAAAGATCTTAGCAATAAAGTACCATCGAATAGCCATTAGCCCCCAAGTGCCAAGTTGAATACCTGTATTGAGCTTGGGACTTTATAATGTAGTACTCGGATGAAGATCAAATATGCATTAGCCCCCAAGTATCAAGTACATAACTTGTTGTGCGGTTGATACTTCCAAACCGTGTACTGTTTTCTTAAAGCATGTCATTATCTGATACAGGCGGACCTGAAGACCAAAGATAACCAAGTCGCTGACCTTCAAGAGATCTTGAAGACCCAACAAGATGAAACCGCTAAGGCAAAGGAAGAGTTGACCAGTGTTTTAAGCATCATGGAGCAGCTGAGGGAAGGTTTCAAAAAAGATCAAGCTGACTGGGCCACTGAGAAGGCCGGTTTAATTAAAAGGGCTGAGAATGCTGAAGCTACTCTTAAACCGGTGGTAGATGAACTATCCACCGTAAAGCGGCAAGTGCATGCCATGACCTCTGCTATCTTTGGTAAATTTCCTTCTGTTTGAACAGCTATACACTGGAGCACAGCGAGTCATCACTACTGCATCGCATAACAATCCGGCACCGACACTGATTCAAGATACCTTGAAAAGGTTGTCCATGCTTCCTGCTCGGATTGACGAATTAAAGAGATCAGCTGCTCGAACCGGAGCTATCAACGCCTTGATCCGGGCAAAAGCATGGGTGCCAGACTTCGATCCCATTGAAGCAGCACAAGGTTACCCCAGCTTGAAGGAAGACGGCTCGGACTTCAGCGAAAATGATCTAAGGATGATAAACCGGGCGGTGCGCCCCCTGGCTTGTCAATTGGCTGAAGAGGCAGATCTGACGCATTACCAAGCTCAATATGACCATCAGAACAAACGAGTGGCTGCCCCAATTCCTGAAGCGGAAAATCTGATTCCTCCAATCCGTAAGCACACTTATGCTCCTGATATTGAACCGTCTTCACTGATTCATGAAGAGGCTATCTTTCAAGCTTTAATGGGGATCGACTAGACCACTATTGATTTCCAGCAAATGGGTAATCATGATGAAGCTGAAGCGGCGCAGGATGACCCACAACCATCAAACCGGGGCGGCGAACAGGCGTGAACCGAACTCCAGTGTAACTTAGGTGGATACATTAATCCACGAAGAGAACAACTTTATGTAGGCGCCATGTTGCCTTGTAATAGGATAGCTAATACTTTTGCTTTAAATGTGCCTTTGTGCACAGGCATTGACGCCCTTACTTGAATTCTGCAACTTATGTTTCCTGCAACCATGAAATTTTAAAACTGCCACGGCGGCTAAACCGCCAGACGGCTCATGATCTTTATATATACGTAATCAAGGAAACTTAAGTGTATGATCAAAATATGTGATACAAAATACCTGCCTTCATTGGGCATAGAGTTGGTCTTAGCCAATCTTGAAACGGAGGTTGTATAAACCATTATCCTCACAGGAGACAATAGCTCCTAATATTTTGAAAATGTCGGTTTACCGCGCAAACCGTGCTGCGTCATTGTAAACCCTCTGTTACTCCATGATGTTAACAGAGAAGTCAAACCGGGCAAATTGCCTCCGGGTTAAAAAACGGATCAGGCTGTGTCAGCTGAATCGGTTTAAAAGCATTGGTTGTTCGAAAGAAAAATGCAATGAAAATCAGATAACAGGCAACCAAATATGAAAGAAAAAGCAACGGTAAAACGCGTGCAAATGGTGGCTGTTATGAGCCGTTCA
>NC_057801.1:819793291-819805922 GCF_018294505.1 Triticum aestivum | reverse complement strand
TTGAGCGAAGCAGCACAACTTTTAGAGGTATAATCCCCAGTTAGGAAGCGCGCTGCACAGGAAGAATCACACTGGATGTGGTATTCGGCACTCCGGATAATTATAGGTCCAAACAAATCATGTTCCACGTGGCCCCGTTCAAAAGCGGATATCACGCCATATTAGGACGAGAGGCATTCACAGTCTTCTAAGCTATACCCCATTACGGGTACATGAAGCTTTAGATGCCTGGGCCGAACGGAATCATCACTCTCGCTAGTGATCCGGACATTGCGCTCCGCGCCGAAAACAAGACAGCCGCATTGGCCCTCGAGGCACTATCTGAAGCCCTAGCAGCCGAAGAACTGACGACGCTGCGATCCACGGTGAATAGGGATGATGTGATACTCGACAAAAGATCTAAATCCACTCCTTCAAACCAGCGGACGAAATAGTGAAATTCCAAGTCCACCCAACGGACCCTAATGAAACAGCCTCCATCGGGGAAAAACTAAACCCTGATGTAGACGCCGCACTGCGCGAGTTCCTACAAGAGAACTGGGAAATTTTCGCTTGGCACCCTTCAGACATGCCAGGAATCCCACGCAGGCTGGCCGAGCACAGCTTAAATATCCAGAAAGGATTCAAACCTGTCAAACAAGCTCTTCGGCGTTTTTCCGAGCCAAAGAGACAGGCTATGGGAGAAGAGCTAGCCAAACTATTGGAAGCCGGATTTATTAGAGATATAAAACACCCGGGCTGGCTAGCAAACCTGGTAATGGTACCTAAGAAGGACAAATCCTGGCGCCTGTGTGTCGACTTCAAAGACCTTAATAAGGCCTGCCCAAAGGATCATTTTCCCCTCCCTCGAATTGATCAAATCATCGACGCCACCGCCGGACACGATTCCCTGTGTTTCCTCGATGCATACTCCGGCTACCATCAAATAAAGATGGCAGAGTCCGACCAAGCTGCAACAGCATTCATCACGCCATACGGCCCATTCTGCTTCAACACAATGCCCTTTGGGCTCAAAAACGCCGGCGTGACATATCAGCGCATGATTCAAACATGTCTGGCAAACCAGATCGGCAAAACAGTGGAGGCATACGTAGACGATGTGGTCGTTAAATGAAGACACGTCGAATCTCTAGTAGATGATCTGAGACTCACATTCGACAATCTACGAAAATACGACATCAAGCTCAATCCGGAAAAATGTGTTTTCGGCATCCCGGCCGGAAAGCTCCTGGGCTTCATAGTATCCGGTAGAGGAATTGAAGCAAATCCAGCCAAAATCTGAGCCCTGTCACAACTGGATGTTCCAAAAGATCTAAAACAAATACAGAAACTTACCGGATGCGTGGCGGCCTTAAGCCGCTTCATCTCCCGTTTGGGAGAAAAGGCACTGCCCCTTTACCGCCTCCTAAGGCGCACCGAACACTTCGAGTGGACGGACGCTGCCACAGCCGGACTCGAGGAAATAAAGGCCATCTTGGCAACAAACCCCGTCCTGGCCGCACCGAATACCGGCGAACCCATGCTATTATACATTGCCGCAACCCATCAAGTTGTCAGCGCAGTGCTCGTCGTCGAACGAGCATCGGACGGACACAAACTACCCCTTCAAAGGATAGTTTACTACGTGTCCACTGTCCTCACACCGTGCAAATCACGATACCCGCATTACCAAAAGATCGCATACGCGGTGTTTATGGCATCCCGAAAGCTACGACACTACTTTCAAGAGTGTTCTATAACAGTAGCCTCGGAAGTACCGCTCAATGATATTCTTAACAACCGCGACGCAACGGGCCGGATAGCGAAGTGGGCCATAGAGCTCCTCCCATTCGACATAATCTACAAGCCACAGCGAGCCATTAAGTCACAAGTCCTAGCCGACTTCGTCGCCGAATGGACAGAGGCCGAACTCCCTAAAGAGTTCGGCACGTACTCAAACTGGATCATGCATTTTGACGGCTCCAAAATGTTGGCCGGACTGGGAGCTGGCGTCGTTCTGACGTCCCCTACGGGAGACACAGTCCAATACGTTGTCATATCCTAGTTAGCCATGCATTAGAGTGTTGCATCATGTCTACTTTTTCATCAGAAACTTGAAATGGGGATGACAGAACCCCCAGTCCCCTCTGAAACCAACTAGGGTTTACTAAAAAACTTTTCAATGAACCTGAAATGCCCTTCCAAAATGCCCATCATTTTTGTCTTGGTTCAGAACCTCTGCCAAAAGTGGTGCACATTTTCCTAGGCCATCTTAGGGTTTTTGAATTAAATCATAAATATTTGAATTTGGGCATTTAAAATTATATAAAATATTTAAATGCTCAAATATCTCCAAACTAAAATGTTTCATGTTGGAAATAATCCAACTATGGACCAGGAGTAATTTGGTGATTTTAGGAGTTGCCTAAGTATTTTATTTAATTCAACAAAGTTGCAGAAGTATTAAAAAGAACAGAAACAGAAAGAAAAAGGGAAAACTTACCTGGCGCCACCACAGGCCCACCAGCCAGCCCACCTGGCCGGCCCAGCCCGGCCACCGCTCCAGCGAGCTGCTTGGCTTGCCAGGCAGGCAGCCAAGGTGCTCGGCGGCGGCACCGCAGCTCGCCACGCAGCTGCACGCCGCCCTGCCTCCCCCTCTCGCCGCCCTGATGGTCTGGACGAGCTCCACGTCGCGCCCCGACCCTCCTGGACACCTCCATTCGCCACCAGTTCCTCTCCCTCGCGCTCCCACGCCATGGCCGACGCCACCGTCGCCGCACCGCCGCCGTAGCCGTGCTCCCCGTCGTCTCCACGCCGCGCCACCCTCTCCAGAAGCTCCGCCGTCCTCTACTTCATCGAGCTAGCCGAGCCCCGTGTGCTCGTGCGGCCCGAGACCACCGCACCGACCTCGCCCGAGCTCACCGTCGCCGGAGATCCCCTTCAACGCCGTCGCCGCCTCAGCTCGTCCCCGACCTCGCCGGTGGCCTCTACGGGAGCGCTGTGAGCCTAGCTACTCCTCCGACCCTCTCTCTCTCATTCCTGAGCCGTGTAGCCACCGCACGAGGATCACACGCCCGCACCGCCGCGGATCTCGTCGCCGACGTGCTTCCGGCCACACTCCAGCCACAAGATGGTGTCCATCTTACTCACCGAGTCCCGCAGCACCTAGCTAGCCACTCCATGAGCCTCACCGACCCCTCTAGCGCCAAGTTCATCTTCGACCGAACCCCGGTGGCCGCCAAAGTCGTCGCCGGCGCCAACTCCGGCCACCCCGACCCCAACGGACTCCGCCAAGAGCTGCGGTTTGTCCTCAGCTCCACTCCGGTGGTCTCCGCGGCCCATTTGGTGGCCGAAATGGCCAAAACCACTCCCGCCGCCGCGTCGGGCTCGCCGGCGGCTAAACGCCGGCGTCGCTGGCTTTGACTTTGACCATGGGTGGGCCCTGGTTGACTCCCCTGAGTCAATGAGAGGTGGGGCCCAGCCCTGTTAATTAAACAGGATTAGTTTTAATTAAATTTTAATTAAAATAATCACCCTGACATGCGGGACCCACTGTCAGGTTTGACCCAGACCTGTTCCGTTGACCTGCTGACGTCACACTGACGTCAGGCTGACGCAATAATTGATTTTCTGGATTTAATTTAAATCAGGAAATTCCAGAATATTATTTAAACTTCAAAAATTCATAACTTTTAATCTGTAACTCCAAATCAGACAAATTATATATGAAAAATGATCAGAAAAATCCAAGCTATCCATCTGTACTATTTTCATGCATGATCAAACAAGTTAAATTGATGTTTCAAGCAGAACAAGGAAAAGCACTTTAAAAGGCCATGTTTGAGTTTGAAATTTGAATCTTTGATTCAAATTTGTTCAAACCCTTCTGGTCTTAGTTGCATTAGCCCAACACACTCATATTGCTATGTTTCATGCATGCATCATATTGTTGCACATTGTTTGGTGATGGTTGTGTATCGATGTTCTTTGCGGCAGGTTCTGCCTCCGAGGAGTACCGTGATTACCCTAACGAAGAACCGTATCAGTGCATCGAACCATCAGGCAAGCAACCAACCATTTGATCATATCGATACAATCCCATGTTCTCGCTCCTGCTCTCTTTTATTGCATTAAGACAACGCGTTTCAAACTGCTGTGTGCTACGGTAGTTGAACCCATTTCCTCTGCATGACCTGTCATTGCCACAGTAACTAGATGAAACCCACTAGCATGTGTAGGAGTTGATTGAGCCATATGTATGTGTTGTTCCTACCTTGCTATGCCTGCTATGCTTAGAGTCGTGTCAGGTCTGGTTCATCTGGGTGATGGCTAGAGTGAAATGATTATGCCGGAAATGAGAGTGGTGTGGTGAACACGATTTGGTAAAGGTATCGATGAGAGGCCATGTAGGAGTACATGGTGGGTTGTTTCATTGAAGCCGACCTTAAGCACTGAGATCTGTATGTGTGATTTAAGACACAGCTACTACCATGCATTGGGCCCAGAAATATGACCCCGCTCGACTTCTTATTCACCCTAGCTCTCTGTCCAGGAGTTGCAAGTAGTTTCTGGTGTTTGTAGCCTACTGGAGGCCGTGGACAGCGCTGACCATAGGGGTGGGCTGTGATGCGGTAGGTACGTGGCCGGGTGTACCGAATACCCGTTAGGTATCTCGGGAACCCTGTTCACATCGTTCGGGGCCGTATGGGAAACCTCGGCCGGACTCCCTGCGGATGGAACCTGAATAGGCGATAAACCTGGACTAGAGGCTTAAGTGTTTAGGTAAGTCGTGGTCTACACCCACGTCGGCTTTCGCTTGAAGTCTGCCGAGCACATATCGTGTGCAGACGCTAAGTGGTGGAAACATGTATGAAGAAGTACACCCCTGCAGGGTTATCATGATCTATTCGAATAGCCGCGTCCGCGGTAAAGGACTACTTGGTTGCCTATATAGTTCATAGACAAGTAAATGGAAAACTACTAAAAGCCTCAAGATAAGTGTGAGTGCCGAGGATGGCTCTTCCGTAGGAAGACGGAGGTGGATCCTCGGTAGTGTATTGAAGTGGTGAGTAGTGGACTCGTGTGCGCAAAACCATTTCAAGTTGTAGTATCGTAGGATAGCCTAGCCAAGAGTCAAAGCTGGCTTGCTGCAATAACTCCACCAACCCTTCTTGATACTATGCATGTATGTAGGATCTGATGTAAGTCTTGCTGAGTACCTTTGTACTCATGTTGCTATAATTTACATTTTTACAGAAGACGCTGCAACCCCTTCTGATGGGTTCTATGTAGACGTTGACATCAACGAGTAGGCTAAAGACCCAGGTGGTGACCCTGAGCTTGTGAAGGACCATGTAGTATAGCTAGGCTTTCCAAGCCTCTTTTATTTTACTAGTTGTCTGTACTCAGACAATGTACTTCCGCTGCTGGTTTGTATGACTGTATGACTTGTATGTTGGGTCGTGAGACCCGTACCTTTGTGTATGTTATGTATGGCTCCCTGAGCCTTAAATAAAGTACTTGTGTCGTAGAGTCATGTTGTGATGCTTCGTTGTATTTGCACATATCAAGCATATTGTGTGTATGATTGAAATGCTTGGTATGTGTGGGATCTGACTATCTAGTTGTTTATCTTTAGTAGCCTCTCTTACCGGGAAATGTCTCCTAGTGTTACCGCTGAGCCATGGTAGCTTGCTACTGCTCTGGAACACTTAGGCTGGCCGGCATGTGTCCTTCTTCGTTCCTGTGTCTGTCCCTTCGGGGAAATGTCACGCATTGAGTATCGGAGTCCTGTTAGCCCGCTACAGCCCGGTTTACCGGAGTCCTGCTAGCCCAGTGCTACAGCCCGGACCCACTTGCTGATGACCGACACGTTCGAAGCTGGGTCATGGATGCCTGTCCCTGTAAGTCTGTGCCACTTTGGGTTTACAACTAGTCATGTCAGCCCGGGCTCCTTATCATATGGATGCTAGCGACACTATCATATACGTGAGCCAAAAGGCGCAAACGGTCCCGGGAAAAGGTAAGGCAACACCCGTGGGGATACCGTGCGTAAGGCCGCAAAGTGATATGAGGTGTTACAAGCTAGATCGATGTGACATCGAGTCGGGGTCCTGACACTTAGGTACGTGGCCGGGGATACCGGGCACCCGTTAGGTGTCACGGACCCCTGTACACATCGTTCGGGGCCGTATGGGAAACCTCGGCCGGACTCCCTGCGGATGGAACCTGGATAGGCGATAAACCTGGATTGGAGACTTAGGTGATTAGGTAGGTCGTGGCCGACACCCACGTTGGGCTTCCGCTTGAAGGTTGCCGAGTACATGTCGTGTAAATGACGGTAAGTGGTGAGAGCGTGTATGAAGAAGTACACCCCTGCAGGGTTAACATAATCTATTCGAATAGCCGCGTCCGCGGTAAAGGACTACTTGGTTGCCTATACAGTTCATAGACAAGTAAATGGAAACTACTAAAAGCCTCAAGATAAGTGTGAGTGCCGAGGATGGCTCTTCCGTAGGAAGACGGAGGTGGATCCTCGGTAGTGTATTGAAGTGGTGAGTAGTGGACTCGTGTGCGCAAAACCATTTCAGTTGGAGTATCGTAGAATAGCCTAGCCAAGAGTCAAAGCTGGCTTGCTGCAATAACTCCACCAACCCTTCTTGATACTATGCATGTATGTAGGATCTGATGTAAGTCTTGCTGAGTACCTTTGTACTCATGTTGCTATAATCTACATTTTTACAGAAGACGCTGCAACCCCTTCTGATGGGTTCTATGTAGACGTTGACATCAACGAGTAGGCTAAAGACCCAGGTGGTGACCCTGAGCTTGTGAAGGACCACGTAGTATAGTTAGGATTTCCAAGCCTCTTTTATTTTACTAGTTGTCTGTACTCAGACAAGTTACTTCCGCTGCTGGTTTGTATGACTGTATGACTTGTATGTTGGGTCGTGAGACCCGTACCTTTGTGTATGATATGTATGGCTCCCTGAGCCTTAAATAAAGTACTTGTGTCGTAGAGTCATGTTGTGATGCTTCGTTGTATTTGCACATATCGAGCATATTGTGTGTATGATTGAAATGCTTGGTATGTGTGGGATCTGACTATCTAGTTGCTTATCTTTAGTAGCCTCTCTTACCGGGAAATGTCTCCTAGTGTTACCGCTGAGCCATGGTAGCTTGCTACTGCTCTGGAACACTTAGGCTGGCCGGCATGTGTCCTTCTTCGTTCCTGTGTCTGTCCCTTCGGGGAAATGTCACGCTTTGAGTACCGGAGTCCTGTTAGCCCGCTACAGCCCGGTTTACCGGAGTCCTGCTAGCCCAGTGCTACAGCCCGGACCCATTTGCTGATGACCGACACGTTCGAAGCTGGGTCATGGATGCCTGTCCCTGTAAGTCTGTGCCACTTTGGGTTTATGACTAGTCATGTCAGCCCGGGCTCCTTATCATATGGATGCTAGCGACACTATCATATACGTGAGCCAAAAGGCGCAAACGGTCCCGGGCAAAGGTAAGGCGACACCCGTGGGGATACCATGCGTGAGGCCGCAAAGTGATATGAGGTGTTACCGGCTAGATCGATGTGACATCGAGTCGGGGTCCTGACAGCGTTCGCATCAGAGCCGGACTGCCTATAGGTTCTTCAAGCCAAACTGGTCGATGTTGAGTCTAGAAATTCTTTAGTTATATGTAGGGGAATTGTTTGTGGGTTGGAACGTAAGGCTCTTTTTACTCCTCTATCTTGTGACATTCTGATCTGAGTCAGTCCATTCTTCCACCGGGGGTTAAGGAATTAGGACCTATTCTCTCTATCAGGATCACGTGTTACTAATCAGTAGTACCTTATAAGTTTGATGGATACAAGCCTAGTTCAGTTCTACTACCACATTATGCTGTTAGAATGGATTCAGAACTTTGATATGATGATGTGGAGTGTGTATGTAATCCTTTGTCAAATGTCTCAAAATCCTTCTTGAGCATTTACAGCTGTTATGCTGCCGAAATTTTGCTAGAAATTCTAATGCCTTTGCATTATGATTGTGCTTCCAGATGGCCACTCGCGACCTCAATCAAGTGGTTCGCCTGACTCGATGCCTAGATGTACCCGGCCATACCGCCAAGTTGGTCAGGGTAATGACTGAGGCTGGATACCGTTGGTATCCTGAGTACACGGTCGAAGAGCAATTCCGAGACTTTAATCAAAGCCAGTATCTCTGCACTGTCAGGATATTTCCATCCTATCCTGGGTCCACCGAGCCTCTTCACTGCTCCTATGGACTCGGGGTTACTATTGAGATGGATGTGCAGGACGCCGCCTACTCTATGATGACCATTATGCGAGTCAGATCTGGTCTATTTCGGGACTCTAATTTCCGGTGTATGCCAGGATCACTTCCGGGAGCACAAGGGTATCTCCAAGCTATCTATGCTGACCCCACTCAGGAGGATTCACGGACTCGCACCACTGCTGAGTTGCTCGAGGATAAGGACCGTGAAAATCGGGCCTTGAGGTTAGAGCTCTTCAATACCCGTGCTGACCACTGGGCCACATTGACTCGGTTTGCACCGGCGGTGCAAGCTGGATATTCGGATATGCGCGATCTCTATCCTGTGAGATCTGCTTTGCCAGACGTGATGGGTTGGCGTGATGTAGGAGGCATCACCCCACCTCGTGGTCCCCGCAGGCCACCGTCTGTTGGTCCAAGACCTCATCCTAGCCCCTATGGTCCACAAGCTCCGCGAGATCGTCTGTTTCCGGATGATCATGTTGAGCTTCCAGGCTATGGAGGTGACTTCTACGAGGACTACTACGGATCGGTATGAGTTAGTGATAGTATCACTAGTTCGCACTAGCTGTGTCATCTATCGTCCCGCGTGACTCGTGGGGTATGACCTAGTTTGTACTCTTTCCGGAGGTGTAGAAAAATAATGTATAGGAGCTTGGGATGCCTCCGATAAGATGTAATCCTCTTTCACCGTAATAGTACTTTGTTTGGTCTTGTACTAAACCCTGTATGGTGTGTATGATGATGGAATAAAGAAGCAGTTTCTGTATCTACCATGTCATACGGATGATCATCTTGCATTTCGAGTTATTCCTTACATTCTGCATCCTATGTTGGAATTTTATCATTCTGACTAAATCTTTGTCTTGTTTACCTAGGATGGTCAACACGTGCGCTAACCCTGCTTCTCAAGAGCAGGCCGAAGGCAGTGAAGGCAGGAATGAAAATCTGCCTCATCCTCCTTCCCTAGCCGAGGTTATGATGGAAGCTGAGAGAAACAAGCGGGAGACCAACCGTTTGTTGGAGCGTATTGAACAGAGCACAGCACACCATCAGAGGATTAACGTGGTGTCACTCAGTGATTTTATCAAATTGCATCCACCCACGTTCCACCACTCCGTCGAGCCTCTCGACGCTGATGACTGGCTTCGCAGTATCTCTCACAAGCTGCGTTCCGCACTAGTAGCTGAGGCTGACAAGGTCACCTTTGCTGCATATCATCTTGAAGGCCCCGCCAGTCTATGGTGGGAGAATTATGGAGCTATGCGCCCAGCGGGCCATGTCACTACTTGGGCTGAATTCAGCAAGGCTTTCTGTGAACATCACATTCCGGAGGGTCTCATGGACCGTAAACGTGAAGAATTTTGCAGTTTCACCCAAGGCTGACTTTCTGTGGATGCTTACAGCAGGGAGTTTGGTAATCTCGCACGATATGCAACCAAGGAAGTGTCTACTGATGCCAAGAAGCAAGCAAGGTTCCGTAAGGGCCTTAGTCCTGAGCTTCGCCGCGACCTCCGTCTGCATGAGTGCACATCCTTTCAGAAACTTGTTAACAAGGCCATCAGTGCTGAAACTGGTCAGACTGATTATGATGCAACACGCAAGCATGGCCGTGACATGGGTTCCTCATCCGGTGCTGGTCCTCAGAAGCGCCGCGTGTGGGTACCCAACACCGCCCTGCCACCCAGGTTCACACCGAGGCCATCTTTCCAGGCGCCTCGCCCTGTTCAACAGTCTGCACCGGCCAAGCCCTATGGGGGTCCAACTAACAATGCTCCTCCACGTACCAGTTCCGTGACTTGTTTCAAGTGTGGGGAATCTGGTCACTATATGCGTGAGTGTCCCCAGACCAACCCAACCAGTCTGCTAAAGCTGTTGGCCGTGGCAAGCCGACCGGAAAAATATTCCACGCCAAGCCGGTCACCGCTTCACGTGGCCATGTCAACTGTATCTCTGCCGAAGAAGCTCAAGAGGATCCCAACGTTGTTCTCGGTATGCTTCTTGTTAATTGCCACCCGGCATCTGTTCTTTTCGATACAGGAGCCTCTCATTCTTTTATATCTGAAAATTATGCTCGTTTGCATAACGTTGCATTCTGTGACATGCCATCCACTATGGAAATTTCTACCCCTGGTTCTAGATGGCAGACCTCTAGGGTAAGTTATGGAAATGAAATCCAAGTCGACAGACTTGTTTTCCTCGCGTCTTTGATAGCCCTTAAATCTTCAGATATTAATATCATTCTGGGTATGGACTGGATGTCAGCTCATCATGCCCAAATTGATTGCTTCTCTAGGACTGTTCAACTCACCCATCCTTCGGGGAAGATAGTCAATGTCTTGACCCGAATAGCCAAGCGACAGTTATATTCTCTTAACGCCAGCCCTTTTCCAGACCTTGAGGACATTCCGGTAGTCCGTGACTTCCCGGATGTCTTTCCAGAGGAATTGCTAGGTGTTCCACCTGACAGGGATGTTGAGTTCGTAATAGACCTCATTCCAGGAACCGTTCCGATTGCTAGAAGACCTTATAAGATGGCACCCCTAGAACTAGCTGAGCTTAAGAAACAACTCGATGAGTCCTTGAAAAAGGGTTTCATCCGACCTAGTTCATCTCCGTGGGCTTGCCCCGTCCTATTCGTCAAGAAGAAGGATGGTACGGACCGGATGGTTGTAGATTACCGACCTGTCAATTTGGTCACAATCACGAACAAATATCCGCTTCCCAGGATCAACGACCTGTATGATCAGCTCGCTGGATCCTCAGTCTTCTCCAAGATGGATTTGAGGTTGGGCTACCATCAAATCAAAATCAGAAACGGGGACATTCCTAAGACGGCCTTTGTTACTCGTTATGGCCAATACGAGTACACCGTCATGTCCTTCGGTTTAACCAACGCTCCAGCCACTTTTTCTCGGTTAATGAACTCAGTCTTCATGGAGTATTTGGATAAATTCGTCGTGGTTTACCTCGATGATATACTCATCTACTCCAAGAACGAGGAAGAACATGCCGAACATTTAAGGCTAGTGTTGAAGAAACTTCGAGAGCATCGCCTTTATGCCAAATTTTCTAAATGTGAATTCTGGTTGTCAGAAGTGACCTATCTGGGTCATGTAATATCTGGTAAAGGTATTGCTGTTAACCCTGAGCGAGTTCAAGCCGTCCTTAATTGGACTCCACCTGAATCGGTCAAGCAAGTTCGGAGTTTTTTGGGCTTAGCGAGCTATTGTCGTCGCTTTGTCGAGAACTTCTCCAAGGTTGCTAAACCTCTGACCGAACTCCTCAAGAAAGATAAGAAGTTCGAATGGACTCCACAATGTGAGCACAGCTTTCAGGAACTGAAAAGACGCCTGACTTCTGCTCCCGTACTGGTACCGCCAGACTTCTCCAAGGACTTTGTTATCTACTGCGACGCCTCGCGACAAGGACTAGGTTGCATTCTCATGCAAGATCGACACGTAATTGCTTATGCCTCACGGCAGTTGCACCCACATGAGGAGAATTATCCTACTCATGATCTAGAGCTTGCAGCCGTAGTCTATGCACTTAAGACCTGGCGACATTACCTCCTCGGTAATCGTTGCGAAATATTCACTGATCACCAAAGTCTGAAGTACATCTTCACCCAACCGGATTTGAATCTCAGGCAAAGACGTTGGGTTGAGTTGATCACAGACTTCGATTTAGGAATAACCTACACCCCAGGGAAAGCCAATGTCATGGCTGATGCGCTAAGTCGTAAATCTTATTGTAACAATTTGATGTTACAACAAAGTCAACCGCTTCTCCATGAGGAATTTCGGAAGCTTAACCTTCACATTGTACCTCAAGGTTTTCTTTCCACCTTGGTAGCAAAACCTACTCTTACGGATCAAATCATCGCTGCCCAAAAGCGAGATAAGGGTATATCTAAAATCAAAGAGAACATTGCTAGCGGAGGTGCTAGTTGTTTCTCTACAAATGATCATGGTGTTGTGTACTTTGAGAACCGTCTAGTGGTTCCCAAGAACCAGCATCTACGGCAGTTGATCCTTAAGGAGGCTCATGAATCTCCTCTCACCATTCATCCCGGTAGTACTAAGATGTATCAGGACCTACGCCAGAGGTTCTGGTGGACTAGGATGAAGAGGGAAATTGCTCAGTTTATTGCTAATTGCGACATCTGTCGTCGTGTAAAGGCAGAGCACCAACGGCCTGCTGGCACCCTTCAGCCCTTAGCTATTCCTGAATGGAAATGGGATAAAATTAGTATGGATTTCATTACCGGTTTTCCCAGGACCAAGAGAGGGAATAATGCTATCTTCGTCGTTGTCGATCGTCTCTCCAAAGTAGCCCATTTCCTACCTGTTCGTGAGAGTATAACC